>NW_027277599.1:0-26562 GCF_030028105.1 Mobula birostris
GGAGTTTCAGGGCATGAGATTCAGGGCATGAGTTTCAGGGCATGATATTCAGGGCAGGTGTTTCAGTGCAGGAGTTTCAGGGCACGAGATTCAGGGCATGAGATTCAGGGCATGAGTTTCAGGGCATGAGTTTCAGGGCAGGAGTTTCAGGGCATGTGATTCAAGGCGTGAGTTTCAGGATATGAGATTCATGGCATGAGTTTCAGTGCAGGTGTTTCAGGGCATGAGATTCAGGGCATGAGTTTCAGTGCATGAGTTTCAGGGCATGAGTTTCAGGGCATGAGATTCAGGGCATGAGTTTCAGTACAGGAACTTGAGGGCATGAGATTCAGTGCACGAGTTTCAGAGCATGAGATTCAGGGCATGAGATTCAGGGCATGATTTTCAAGGCAGGAGATTCAGGGCAGTTGTTTCAGTGCAGAGTTTCAGGGCATGAGATTCAGGGCATGAGATTCAGGGCATGAGTTTCAGGGCATGAGATTCAAGGCAGGTATTTCAGGGCATGTAATTCAGGGCATGAGTTTCTATCAGATGATTCAGGGCAGGAATTTTAGGGCATGTGATTCAGGGCATGAGTTTCAGTGCATGAGTTTCAGGGCAGTAGTTTCAGGGTATGTGATTTATGGCATGAGTTTCAGGGCATGAGATTCAGGGCTTGAGTTTCAGGGCATGAGGTTCAGGGCATGAGTTTCAGGGCATGAGTTTCAGGGCAGGAGTTTTAGGGCATGTGATTCAGGGCATGAGTTTGAGTGCATGAGTTTCAGGGCAGGAGTTTCAGGGTATGTTATTTAGGGCATGAGTTTCAGGGCATGAGATTCAGGGCTTCAGTTTCAGGGCATGAGGTTCAGGGCATGAGTTTCAGGTGATGAGATTCAGGGCATGAGTTTCAGTGCAGGAACTTGAGGGCATGAGATTCAGGACATGAGTTTCAGGGCAGGAGATTCAGGGCAGGTGTCTCAGTGCAGGAGTTTCAGGGCATGAGATTCAGGGCAAGAGATTCAGGGCATGAGTTTCAGGACAGGAGATTCAGGGCATGAGTTTCAGGCATGAGTTTCAGGGCATGAGTTTCAGGGCAGGAGTTTCAGGGCATGTGATTCAGGGCGTGAGTTTCAGGATCTGAGATTCATGGCATGAGTTTCAGTGCAGGAGTTTCAGGGCATGAGATTCAGGGCATGAGTTTCAGGGTAGGTGATTCAGGGCACGAGTTTCAGGACATGAGATTCAGGGCATGAGTTTCAGTGCTGGAACTTGAGCTCATGAGATTCAGTGCACGAGTTTCAGAGCGTGAGATTCAGGGCATGAGATTCAGCGCATGAGTTTCAGGGCCGGAGATTCAGGGCTGGTGTTTCAGTGCAGGAGTTTCAGGGCATGAGATTCAGGGCATGAGATTCAGGGCATGAGTTTTAGGACAGGAGATTCAGGGCATGAGTTTCAGGGCATGAGTTTCAGGGCATGAGTTTCAGGGCAGGAGTTTCAGGGCATGTAATTCAGGGCGTGAGTTTCAGGATATGAGATTCATGGCATGAGTTTCAGTGCAGGAGTTTCAGGGCATGAGATTCAGGGCATGAGTTTCAGGGCATGAGATTCAGGGCAGGTATTTCAGGGCATGTAATTCAGGGCATGAGTTTCTGGGCAGATGATTCAGGGCAGGAGTTTTAGGGCATGTGATTCAGGGCATCAGTTTCAGTGCATGAGTTTCAGAGCAGGAGTTTCAGGGCATGAGATTCTAGCGCATGAGTTCTGGGCAGATGATTCAGGGCAGGAGTTTTAGGGCATGTGATTCAGGGCATGAGTTTCAGGGCATGAGTTTCAGTGCATGAGTTTCAGGGCAGGAGTTTCAGGGTATGTGATTTAGGGCAAGAGATTCAGGGCATGAGTTTTAGGGCATGTGATTCAGGGCATGATTTTAGGTGCATGAGTTTCAGGGCAGGAGTTTCAGGGTATGTGATTTAGGGCATGAGTTTCAGGGCATGAGATTCAGGGCTTGAGTTTCAGGGCATGAGGTTCAGGGCATGAGTTTCAGGGCATGAGATTCAGGGCATGAGTTTCAGTGCAGGAACTTGAGGGCATGAGATTCAGTGCACGAGTTTCAGAGCATGAGATTCAGGGCATGAGATTCAGGGCATGATTTTCAAGGCAGAAGATTCAGGGCAGGTATTTCAGTGCAGGAGTTTCAGGGCATGAGATTCAGGGCATGAGATTCAGGGCATGAGTTTCAGGGCATGAGATTCAGGGCAGGTATTTCAGGGCATGTAATTCAGGGCATGAGTTTCAGTGCATGAGTTTCAGGGCAGTAGTTTCAGGGTATGTGATTTAGGGCTTGAGTTTCAGGGCATGAGGTTCAGGGCATGAGTTTCAGGGCAGGAGTTTTAGGGCATGTGATTCAGGGCATGAGTTTGAGTGCATGAGTTTCAGGGCAGGAGTTTCAGGGTATGTGATATAGGGCATGAGATTCCGGGCATGAGATTCAGGGCTTGAGTTTCAGGGCATGAGTTTCAGGGCATGAGCTTCAGGGCATGAGATTCAGGGCATGAGTTTCAGGGCATGAGATTCAGGGCAGGTATTTCAGGGCATGTAATTCAGGGCATGAGTTTCTGGGCAGATGATTCAGGGCATGAGTTTTAGGGCATGTGATTCAGGGCATGAGTTTCAGTGCATGAGTTTCAGGGCAGGAGTTTCAGGGTATGTCATGTAGGGCATGAGTTTCAGGGCATGAGATTCAGGGCTTGAGATTCAGGGCATGAGTTTCAGAGCATGAGATTCAGGGCATGAGATTCAGGGCATGATTTTCAGGGCAGGAGATTCGGGGCAGGTGTTTCAGTGCAGGAGTTTCAGGGCATGAGATTCAGGGCATGAGATTCGGGGCATGAGTTTCAGGACAGGAGATTCAGGGCATGAGTTTCAGGGCATGAGTTTCAGGGCATGAGATTCAGGGCATGAGATTCAGGGCTTCATTTTCAGGGCAGGAGATTCAGGGCAGGTGTTTCAGTGCAGGAGTTTCAGGGCACGAGATTCAGGGCATGAGATTCAGGGCATGAGTTTCAGGGCATGAGTTTCAGGGCATGAGTTTCAGGGCAGGAGTTTCAGGGCATGTGATTCAAGGCGTGAGTTTCAGGATATGAGATTCATGGCATGAGTTTCAGTGCAGGTGTTTCAGGGCATGAGATTCAGGGCATGAGTTTCAGTGCATGAGTTTGAGGGCAGGAGTTTCAAGGCATGAGATTCAGGGCATGAGTTTCAGTGCATGAGTTTGAGGGCAGGAGTTTCAGGGCATGAGATTCAGGCATGAGTTTCAGGGCATGATATTCAGGGCAGGTATTTCAGGGCATGTAATTCAGGGCATGAGTTTCTGGGCCGATGATTCAGGGCATGAGTTTTAGGGCATGTGATTCAGGGCATGAGTTTTAGGACAGGAGATTCAGGGCATGAGTTTCAGGGCATGAGTTTCAGGGTATGAGTTTCAGGGCAGGAGTTTCAGGGCATGTAATTCAGGGCGTGAGTTTCAGGATATGAGATTCATGGCATGAGTTTCAGTGCAGGAGTTTCAGGGCATGAGATTCAGGGCATGAGTTTCAGGGCATGAGATTCAGAGCAGGTATTTCAGGGCATGTAATTCAGGGCATGAGTTTCTGGGCAGATGACTCAGGGCATGAGTTTTAGGGCATGTGATTCAGGGCATGAGTTTCAGTGCATGAGTTTCAGGGCAGGAGTTTCAGGGTATGTGATTTAGGGCATGAGTTTCAGGGCATGAGATTCAGGGCTTGAGTTTCAGGGCATGAGGTTCAGGGCATGAGTTTCAGGGCATGAGATTCAGGGCATGAGTTTCAGTGCAGGAACTTGAGGGCATGAGATTCAGTGCACGAGTTTCAGAGCATCAGATTCAGGGCATGAGATTCAGGGCATGATTTTCAAGGCAGGAGATTCAGGGCTGGTGTTTCAGTGCAGGAGTTTCAGGGCATGAGATTCAGGGCATGAGATTCAGGGCATGAGTTTCAGGGCATGAGATTCAGGGCAGGTATTTCAGGGCATGTAATTCAGGGCATGAGTTTCTGGGCAGATGATTCAGGGCAAAAATTTTAGGGCATGTGATTCAGGGCATGTAATACAGGGCATGAGTTTCTGGGCAGATGATTCAGGGCAGGAATTTTAGGGCATGTGATTCAGGGCATGAGTTTCAGTGCATGAGTTTCAGGGCAGTAGTTTCAGGGTGTGTGATTTAGGGTTTGAGTTTCAGGGCATGAGATTCAGGGCAGGAGTTTTAGGGCATGAGATTCAGGGCACGAATTTAAGTGCATCAGTTTCAGGGCAGGAGTTTCAGGGTATGTGATTTAGGGCATGAGTTTCAGAGCATGAGATTCAGGGCATGAGATTCAGGGTATGATTTTCAGGGCAGGAGATTCAGGGCAGGTGTTTCAGTGCAGGAGTTTCAGGCATGAGATTCAGAGCATGAGATTCAGGGCATGAGTTTTAGGACAGGAGATTCAGGGCATGAGATTCAGGGCATGAGTTTCAGGGCAGGAGTTTCAGGGCATGTAATTCAGGGCGTGAGTTTCAGGATATGAGATTCATGGCATGAGTTTGAGTGCAGGAGTTTCAGGGCATGAGATTCAGGGCATGAGTTTCAGGGCATGAGATTCAGGGCAGGTATTTCAGGGTATGTAATTCAGGGCATGAGTTTCTGGGCAGATGATTCAGGGCAGGAGTTTTAGGGCATGTGATTCAGGGCATGAGTTTCAGTGCATGAGTTTCAGTGCAGGAGTTTCAGGGCATGAGATTCAGGGCATGAGTTTCAGGGCATGATATTCAGGGCAGGTGTTTCAGTGCAGGAGTTTCAGGGCACGAGATTCAGGGCATGAGATTCAGGGCATGAGTTTCAGGGCATGAGTTTCAGGGCATGAGTTTCAGGGCAGGAGTTTCAGGGCATGTGATTCAAGGCGTGAGTTTCAGGATATGAGATTCATGGCATGAGTTTCAGTGCAGGTGTTTCAGGGCATGAGATTCAGGGCATGAGTTTCAGTGCATGAGTTTCAGGGCATGAGTTTCAGGGCATGAGATTCAGGGCATGAGTTTCAGTACAGGAACTTGAGGGCATGAGATTCAGTGCACGAGTTTCAGAGCATGAGATTCAGGGCATGAGATTCAGGGCATGATTTTCAAGGCAGGAGATTCAGGGCAGTTGTTTCAGTGCAGGAGTTTCAGGGCATGAGATTCAGGGCATGAGATTCAGGGCATGAGTTTCAGTACAGGAACTTGAGGGCATGAGATTCAGTGCACGAGTTTCAGAGCATGAGATTCAGGGCATGAGATTCAGGGCATGATTTTCAAGGCAGGAGATTCAGGGCAGTTGTTTCAGTGCAGGAGTTTCAGGGCATGAGATTCAGGGCATGAGATTCAGGGCATGAGTTTCAGGGCATGAGATTCAAGGCAGGTATTTCAGGGCATGTAATTCAGGGCATGAGTTTCTGTCAGATGATTCAGGGCAGGAATTTTAGGGCATGTGATTCAGGGCATGAGTTTCAGTGCATGAGTTTCAGGGCAGTAGTTTCAGGGTATGTGATTTATGGCATGAGTTTCAGGGCATGAGATTCAGGGCTTGAGTTTCAGGGCATGAGGTTCAGGGCATGAGTTTCAGGGCATGAGTTTCAGGGCAGGAGTTTTAGGGCATGTGATTCAGGGCATGAGTTTGAGTGCATGAGTTTCAGGGCAGGAGTTTCAGGGTATGTTATTTAGGGCATGAGTTTCAGGGCATGAGATTCAGGGCTTCAGTTTCAGGGCATGAGGTTCAGGGCATGAGTTTCAGGTCATGAGATTCAGGGCATGAGTTTCAGTGCAGGAACTTGAGGGCATGAGATTCAGGACATGAGTTTCAGGGCAGGAGATTCAGGGCAGGTGTCTCAGTGCAGGAGTTTCAGGGCATGAGATTCAGGGCAAGAGATTCAGGGCATGAGTTTCAGGACAGGAGATTCAGGGCATGAGTTTCAGGGCATGAGTTTCAGGGCATGAGTTTCAGGGCAGGAGTTTCAGGGCATGTGATTCAGGGCGTGAGTTTCAGGATCTGAGATTCATGGCATGAGTTTCAGTGCAGGAGTTTCAGGGCATGAGATTCAGGGCATGAGTTTCAGGGCAGGTGTCTCAGTGCAGGAGTTTCAGGGCATGAGATTCAGGGCAAGAGATTCAGGGCATGAGTTTCAGGACAGGAGATTCAGAGGCGTGAGATTCAGGGCATGAGATTCAGGGCATGAGTTTCAGGGCCGGAGATTCAGGGCTGGTGTTTCAGTGCAGGAGTTTCAGGGCATGAGATTCAGGGCATGAGATTCAGGGCATGAGTTTTAGGACAGGAGATTCAGGGCATGAGTTTCAGGGCATGAGTTTCAGGGCATGAGTTTCAGGGCAGGAGTTTCAGGGCATGTAATTCAGGGCGTGAGTTTCAGGATATGAGATTCATGGCATGAGTTTCAGTGCAGGAGTTTCAGGGCATGAGATTCAGGGCATGAGTTTCAGGGCATGAGATTCAGGGCAGGTATTTCAGGGCATGTAATTCAGGGCATGAGTTTCTGGGCAGATGATTCAGGGCAGGAGTTTTAGGGCATGTGATTCAGGGCATCAGTTTCAGTGCATGAGTTTCAGAGCAGGAGTTTCAGGGCATGAGATTCAGCGCATGAGTTTCTGGGCAGATGATTCAGGGCAGGAGTTTTAGGTCATGTGATTCAGGGCATGAGTTTCAGGGCATGAGTTTCAGTGCATGAGTTTCAGGGCAGGAGTTTCAGGGTATGTGATTTAGGGCAAGAGATTCAGGGCATGAGTTTTAGGGCATGTGATTCAGGGCATGATTTTAGGTGCATGAGTTTCAGGGCAGGAGTTTCAGGGTATGTGATTTAGGGCATGAGTTTCAGGGCATGAGATTCAGGGCTTGAGTTTCAGGGCATGAGGTTCAGGGCATGAGTTTCAGGGCATGAGATTCAGGGCATGAGTTTCAGTGCAGGAACTTGAGGGCATGAGATTCAGTGCACGAGTTTCAGAGCATGAGATTCAGGGCATGAGATTCAGGGCATGATTTTCAAGGCAGAAGATTCAGGGCAGGTATTTCAGTGCAGGAGTTTCAGGGCATGAGATTCAGGGCATGAGATTCAGGGCATGAGTTTCAGGGCATGAGATTCAGGGCAGGTATTTCAGGGCATGTAATTCAGGGCATGATTTTCTGGGCAGATTATTCAGGGCAGGAATTTCAGTGCAGGAGTTTCAGGGCATGAGATTCAGGGCATGAGATTCAGGGCTTGAGTTTCAGGGCATGAGGTTCAGGGCATGAGTTTCAGGGCAGGAGTTTTAGGGCATGTGATTCAGGGCATGAGTTTGAGTGCATGAGTTTCAGGGCAGGAGTTTCAGGGTATGTGATATAGGGCATGAGATTCCGGGCATGAGATTCAGGGCTTGAGTTTCAGGGCATGAGTTTCAGGGCATGAGTTTCAGGTCATGAGATTCAGGGCATGAGTTTCGGTGCAGGAACTTGATGGCATGAGATTCAGGGCATGAGTTTCAGAGCATGAGATTCAGGGCATGAGATTCAGGGCATGATTTTCAGGGCAGGAGATTCAGGGCAGGTGTTTCAGTGCAGGAGTTTCAGGGCATGAGATTCAGGGCATGAGATTCAGGGCTTGAGTTTCAGGACAGGAAATTCAGGGCATGAGTTTCAGGGCAGGAGTTTCAGGGCATGTGATTCAGGGCATGAGATTCAGGGCATGAGTTTCAGGACAGGAGATTCAGGGCATGAGATTCAGGGCATGAGATTCAGGGCATGAGTTTCAGGACAGGAGATTCAGGGCATGAGTTTCAGGGCATGAGTTTCAGGGCATGAGATTCAGGGCATGAGATTCAGGGCTTCATTTTCAGGGCAGGAGTTTCAGGGCATGTGATTCAAGGCGTGAGTTTCAGGGCATGAGATTCAGGGCATGAGTTTCAGGGCATGAGTTTCAGGGCAGGAGTTTTAGGGCATGTGATTCAGGGCATGAGTTTGAGTGCATGAGTTTCAGGGCAGGAGTTTCAGGGTATGTTATTTAGGGCATGAGTTTCAGGGCATGAGATTCAGGGCTTCAGTTTCAGGGCATGAGGTTCAGGGCATGAGTTTCAGGTCATGAGATTCAGGGCATGAGTTTCAGTGCAGGAACTTGAGGGCATGAGATTCAGGGCATGAGTTTCAGGGCAGGAGATTCAGGGCAGGTGTCTCAGTGCAGGAGTTTCAGGGCATGAGATTCAGGGCAAGAGATTCAGGGCATGAGTTTCAGGACAGGAGATTCAGGGCATGAGTTTCAGGGCATGAGTTTCAGGGCATGAGTTTCAGGGCAGGAGTTTCAGGGCATGTGATTCAGGGCGTGAGTTTCAGGATCTGAGATTCATGGCATGAGTTTCAGTGCAGGAGTTTCAGGGCATGAGATTCAGGGCATGAGTTTCAGGGTAGGTGATTCAGGGCACGAGTTTCAGGACATGAGATTCAGGGCATGAGTTTCAGTGCTGGAACTTGAGCTCATGAGATTCAGTGCACGAGTTTCAGAGCGTGAGATTCAGGGCATGAGATTCAGGGCATGAGTTTCAGGGCATGAGTTTGAGGGCAGGAGTTTCAAGGCATGAGATTCAGGGCATGACTTTCAGTGCATGAGTTTGAGGGCAGGAGTTTCAGGGCATGAGATTCAGGGCATGAGTTTCAGGGCATGAGATTCAGGGCAGGTAATTCAGGGCATGTAATTCAGGGCATGAGTTTCTGGGCAGATGATTCAGGGCATGAGTTTTAGGGCATGTGATTCAGGGCATGAGTTTCAGTGCATGAGTTTCAGGGCAGGAGTTTCAGGGTATGTCATGTAGGGCATGAGTTTCAGGGCATGAGATTCAGGGCTTGAGATTCAGGGCATGAGTTTCAGAGCATGAGATTCAGGGCATGAGATTCAGGGCATGATTTTCAGGGCAGGAGATTCGGGGCAGGAATTTCAGGGCATGAGATTCAGGGCATGAGATTCAGGGCATGAGTTTCAGGACAGGAGATTCAGGGCATGAGTTTCAGGGCATGAGTTTCAGGGCATGAGATTCAGGGCATGAGATTCAGGGCTTCATTTTCAGGGCAGGAGATTCAGGGCAGGAGTTTCAGGGCATGTGATTCAAGGCGTGAGTTTCAGGATATGAGATTCATGGCATGAGTTTCAGTGCAGGTGTTTCAGGGCATGAGATTCAGGGCATGAGTTTCAGTGCATGAGTTTGAGGGCAGGAGTTTCAAGGCATGAGATTCAGGGCATGAGTTTCAGTGCATGAGTTTGAGGGCAGGAGTTTCAGGGCATGAGATTCAGGGCATGAGTTTCAGGGCATGATATTCAGGGCAGGTATTTCAGGGCATGTAATTCAGGGCATGAGTTTCTGGGCCGATGATTCAGGGCATGAGTTTTAGGGCATGTGATTCAGGGCATGAGTTTTAGGACAGGAGATTCAGGGCATGAGTTTCAGGGCATGAGTTTCAGGGTATGAGTTTCAGGGCAGGAGTTTCAGGGCATGTAATTCACGGCGTGAGTTTCAGGATATGAGATTCATGGCATGAGTTTCAGTGCAGGAGTTTCAGGGCATGAGATTCAGGGCATGAGTTTCAGGGCATGAGATTCAGAGCTGGTATTTCAGGGCATGTAATTCAGGGCATGAGTTTCTGGGCAGATGATTCAGGGCATGAGTTTTAGGGCATGTGATTCAGGGCATGAGTTTCAGTGCATGAGTTTCAGGGCAGGAGTTTCAGGGTATGTGATTTAGGGCATGAGTTTCAGGGCATGAGATTCAGGGCTTGAGTTTCAGGGCATGAGGTTCAGGGCATGAGTTTCAGTGCAGGAACTTGAGGGCATGAGATTCAGTGCACGAGTTTCAGAGCATCAGATTCAGGGCATGAGATTCAGGGCATGATTTTCAAGGCAGGAGATTCAGGGCTGGTGTTTCAGTGCAGGAGTTTCAGGGCATGAGATTCAGGGCATGAGATTCAGGGCATGAGTTTCAGGGCATGAGATTCAGGGCAGGTATTTCAGGGCATGTAATTCAGGGCATGAGTTTCTGGGCAGATGATTCAGGGCAAAAATTTTAGGGCATGTGATTCAGGGCATGTAATACAGGGCATGAGTTTCTGGGCAGATGATTCAGGGCAGGAATTTTAGGGCATGTGATTCAGGGCATGAGTTTCAGTGCATGAGTTTCAGGGCAGTAGTTTCAGGGTATGTGATTTAGGGTTTGAGTTTCAGGGCATGAGATTCAGGGCAGGAGTTTTAGGGCATGAGATTCAGGGCACGAATTTGAGTGCATCAGTTTCAGGGCAGGAGTTTCGGGGTATGTGATTTAGGGCATGAGTTTCAGAGCATGAGATTCAGGGCATGAG
Source organism: Mobula birostris (assembly GCF_030028105.1). Taxonomy (NCBI): domain Eukaryota; kingdom Metazoa; phylum Chordata; class Chondrichthyes; order Myliobatiformes; family Myliobatidae; genus Mobula; species Mobula birostris. The sequence goes on from NW_027277599.1 coordinate 10,388, forward strand.
ATTCAGGGTATGATTTTCAGGGCAGGAGATTCAGGGCAGTTGTTTCAGTGCAGGAGTTGCAGGGCATGAGATTCAGAGCATGAGATTCAGGGCATGAGTTTTAGGACAGGAGATTCAGGGCATGAGATTCAGGGCATGAGTTTCAGGGCAGGAGTTTCAGGGCATGTAATTCAGGGCGTGAGTTTCAGGATATGAGATTCATGGCATGAGTTTGAGTGCAGGAGTTTCAGGGCATGAGATTCAGGGCATGAGTTTCAGGGCATGAGATTCAGGGCAGGTATTTCAGGGTATGTAATTCAGGGCATGAGTTTCTGGGCAGATGATTCAGGGCAGGAGTTTTAGGGCATGTGATTCAGGGCATGAGTTTCAGTGCATGAGTTTCAGTGCAGGAGTTTCAGGGCATGAGATTCAGGGCATGAGTTTCAGGGCATGATATTCAGGGCAGGTGTTTCAGTGCAGGAGTTTCAGGGCACGAGATTCACGGCATGAGATTCAGGGCATGAGTTTCAGGGCATGAGTTTCAGGGCATGAGTTTCAGGGCAGGAGTTTCAGGGCATGTGATTCAAGGCGTGAGTTTCAGGATATGAGATTCATGGCATGAGTTTCAGTGCAGGTGTTTCAGGGCATGAGATTCAGGGCATGAGTTTCAGTGCATGAGTTTCAGGGCATGAGATTCAGGGCATGAGATTCAGGGCATGATTTTCAAGGCAGGAGATTCAGGGCAGTTGTTTCAGTGCAGGAGTTTCAGGGCATGAGATTCAGGGCATGAGATTCAGGGCATGAGTTTCAGGGCATGAGATTCAAGGCAGGTATTTCAGGGCATGTAATTCAGGGCATGAGTTTCTGTCAGATGATTCAGGGCAGGAATTTTAGGGCATGTGATTCAGGGCATGAGTTTCAGTGCATGAGTTTCAGGGCAGTAGTTTCAGGGTATGTGATTTATGGCATGAGTTTCAGGGCATGAGATTCAGGGCTTGAGTTTCAGGGCATGAGGTTCAGGGCATGAGTTTCAGGGCATGAGTTTCAGGGCAGGAGTTTTAGGGCATGTGATTCAGGGCATGAGTTTGAGTGCATGAGTTTCAGGGCAGGAGTTTCAGGGTATGTTATTTAGGGCATGAGTTTCAGGGCATGAGATTCAGGGCTTCAGTTTCAGGGCATGAGGTTCAGGGCATGAGTTTCAGGTCATGAGATTCAGGGCATGAGTTTCAGTGCAGGAACTTGAGGGCATGAGATTCAGGGCATGAGTTTCAGGGCAGGAGATTCAGGGCAGGTGTCTCAGTGCAGGAGTTTCAGGGCATGAGATTCAGGGCAAGAGATTCAGGGCATGAGTTTCAGGACAGGAGATTCAGGGCATGAGTTTCAGGGCATGAGTTTCAGGGCATGAGTTTCAGGGCAGGAGTTTCAGGGCATGTGATTCAGGGCGTGAGTTTCAGGATCTGAGATGCATGGCATGAGTTTCAGTGCAGGAGTTTCAGGGCATGAGATTCAGGGCATGAGTTTCAGGGCAGGTATTTCAGGGCATGTAATTCAGGGCATGAGTTTCTGGGCAGATGATTCAGGGCAGGAGTTTTAGGGCATGTGATTCAGGGCATCAGTTTCAGTGCATGAGTTTCAGAGCAGGAGTTTCAGGGCATGAGATTCAGCGCATGAGTTTCTGGGCAGATGATTCAGGGCAGGAGTTTTAGGGCATGTGATTCAGGGCATGAGTTTCAGGGCATGAGTTTCAGTGCATGAGTTTCAGGGCAGGAGTTTCAGGGTATGTGATTTAGGGCAAGAGATTCAGGGCATGAGTTTTAGGGCATGTGATTCAGGGCATGATTTTAGGTGCATGAGTTTCAGGGCAGGAGTTTCAGGGTATGTGATTTAGGGCATGAGTTTCAGGGCATGAGATTCAGGGCTTGAGTTTCAGGGCATGAGGTTCAGGGCATGAGTTTCAGGGCATGAGATTCAGGGCATGAGTTTCAGTGCAGGAACTTGAGGGCATGAGATTCAGTGCACGAGTTTCAGAGCATGAGATTCAGGGCATGAGATTCAGGGCATGATTTTCAAGGCAGAAGATTCAGGGCAGGTATTTCAGTGCAGTAGTTTCAGGTCATGAGATTCAGGGCATGAGATTCAGGGCATGAGTTTCAGGGCATGAGATTCAGGGCAGGTATTTCAGGGCATGTAATTCAGGGCATGATTTTCTGGGCAGATTATTCAGGGCAGGAATTTTAGGGCATGTGATTCAGGGCATGAGTTTCAGTGCATGAGTTTCAGGGCAGTAGTTTCAGGGTATGTGATTTAGGGCATGAGTTTCAGGGCATGAGATTCAGGGCTTGAGTTTCAGGGCATGAGGTTCAGGGCATGAGTTTCAGGGCAGGAGTTTTAGGGCATGTGATTCAGGGCATGAGTTTGAGTGCATGAGTTTCAGGGCAGGAGTTTCAGGGTATGTGATATAGGGCATGAGATTCCGGGCATGAGATTCAGGGCTTGAGTTTCAGGGCATGAGTTTCAGGGCATGAGTTTCAGGTCATGAGATTCAGGGCATGAGTTTCGGTGCAGGAACTTGATGGCATGAGATTCAGGGCATGAGTTTCAGAGCATGAGATTCAGGGCATGATTTTCAGGGCAGGAGATTCAGGGCAGGTGTTTCAGTGCAGGAGTTTCAGGGCATGAGATTCAGGGCATGAGATTCAGGGCATGAGTTTCAGGACAGGAAATTCAGGGCATGAGTTTCAGGGCAGGAGTTTCAGGGCATGTGATTCAGGGCGTGAGTTTCAGGATATGAGATTCATGGCATGAGTTTCAGTGCAGGAGTTTCAGGGCATGAGATTCAGGGCATGAGTTTCAGAGCATGAGATTCAGGGCATGAGATTCAGGGCATGATTTTCAGGGCAGGAGATTCAGGGCAGGTGTTTCAGTGCAGGAGTTTCAGGGCATGAGATTCAGGGCATGAGATTCAGGGCATGAGTTTCAGGACAGGAGATTCAGGGCATGAGTTTCAGGGCATGAGTTTCAGGGCATGAGATTCAGGGCATGAGATTCAGGGCTTCATTTTCAGGGCAGGAGATTCAGGGCAGGTGTTTCAGTGCAGGAGTTTCAGGGCACGAGATTCAGGGCATGAGTTTCAGGGCATGAGTTTCAGGGCATGAGTTTCAGGGCAGGAGTTTCAGGGCATGTGATTCAAGGCGTGAGTTTCAGGGCATGAGATTCAGGGCATGAGTTTCAGGGCATGAGTTTCAGGGCAGGAGTTTTAGGGCATGTGATTCAGGGCATGAGTTTGAGTGCATGAGTTTCAGGGCAGGAGTTTCAGGGTATGTTATTTAGGGCATGAGTTTCAGGGCATGAGATTCAGGGCTTCAGTTTCAGGGCATGAGGTTCAGGGCATGAGTTTCAGGTCATGAGATTCAGGGCATGAGTTTCAGTGCAGGAACTTGAGGGCATGAGATTCAGGGCATGAGTTTCAGGGCAGGAGATTCAGGGCAGGTGTCACAGTGCAGGAGTTTCAGGGCATGAGATTCAGGGCAAGAGATTCAGGGCATGAGTTTCAGGAAAGGAGATTCAGGGCATGAGTTTCAGGGCATGAGTTTCAGGGCATGAGTTTCAGGGCAGGAGTTTCAGGGCATGTGATTCAGGGCGTGAGTTTCAGGATCTGAGATTCATGGCATGAGTTTCAGTGCAGGAGTTTCAGGGCATGAGATTCAGGGCATGAGTTTCAGGGTAGGTGATTCAGGGCACGAGTTTCAGGACATGAGATTCAGGGCATGAGTTTCAGTGCTGGAACTTGAGCTCATGAGATTCAGTGCACGAGTTTCAGAGCGTGAGATTCAGGGCATGAGATTCAGGGCATGAGTTTCAGGGCCGGAGATTCAGGGCTGGTGTTTCAGTGCAGGAGTTTCAGGGCATGAGATTCAGGGCATGAGATTCAGGGCATGAGTTTTAGGACAGGAGATTCAGGGCATGAGTTTCAGGGCATGAGTTTCAGGGCAGGAGTTTCAGGGCATGTAATTCAGGGCGTGAGTTTCAGGATATGAGATTCATGGCATGAGTTTCAGTGCAGGAGTTTCAGGGCATGAGATTCAGGGCATGAGTTTCAGGGCATGAGATTCAGGGCAGGTATTTCAGGGCATGTAATTCAGGGCATGAGTTTCTGGGCAGATGATTCAGGGCAGGAGTTTTAGGGCATGTGATTCAGGGCATGAGTTTCAGGGCATGAGTTTCAGTGCATGAGTTTCAGGGCAGGAGTTTCAGGGTATGTGATTTAGGGCAAGAGATTCAGGGCATGAGTTTTAGGGCATGTGATTCAGGGCATGATTTTAGGTGCATGAGTTTCAGGGCAGGAGTTTCAGGGTATGTGATTTAGGGCATGAGTTTCAGGGCATGAGATTCAGGGCTTGAGTTTCAGGGCATGAGGTTCAGGGCATGAGTTTCAGGGCATGAGATTCAGGGCATGAGTTTCAGTGCAGGAACTTGAGGGCATGAGATTCAGTGCACGAGTTTCAGAGCATGAGATTCAGGGCATGAGATTCAGGGCATGATTTTCAAGGCAGAAGATTCAGGGCAGGTATTTCAGTGCAGGAGTTTCAGGGCATGAGATTCAGGGCATGAGATTCAGGGCATGAGTTTCAGGGCATGAGATTCAGGGCAGGTATTTCAGGGCATGTAATTCAGGGCATGATTTTCTGGGCAGATTATTCAGGGCAGGAATTTTAGGGCATGTGATTCAGGGCATGAGTTTCAGTGCATGAGTTTCAGGGCAGTAGTTTCAGGGTATGTGATTTAGGGCATGAGTTTCAGGGCATGAGATTCAGGGCTTGAGTTTCAGGGCATGAGGTTCAGGGCATGAGTTTCAGGGCAGGAGTTTTAGGGCATGTGATTCAGGGCATGAGTTTGAGTGCATGAGTTTCAGGGCAGGAGTTTCAGGGTATGTGATTTAGGGCATGAGATTCCGGGCATGAGATTCAGGGCTTGAGTTTCAGGGCATGAGTTTCAGGGCATGAGTTTCAGGTCATGAGATTCAGGGCATGAGTTTCGGTGCAGGAACTTGAGGGCATGAGATTCAGGGCATGAGTTTCAGAGCATGAGATTCAGGGCATGAGATTCAGGGCATGATTTTCAGGGCAGGAGATTCAGGGCAGGTGTTTCAGTGCAGGAGTTTCAGGGCATGAGATTCAGGGCATGAGATTCAGGGCATGAGTTTCAGGACAGGAAATTCAGGGCATGAGTTTCAGGGCATGAGGTTCAGGGCATGAGTTTCAGGGCATGAGATTTAGGGCATGAGTTTCAGTGCAGGAACTTGAGGGCATGAGATTCAGTGCACGAGTTTCAGAGCATGAGATTCAGGGCATGAGATTCAGGGCATGATTTTCAAGGCAGAAGATTCAGGACAGGTATTTCAGTGCAGGAGTTTCAGGGCATGAGATTCAGGGCATGAGATTCAGGGCATGAGTTTCAGGGCATGAGATTCAGGGCAGGTATTTCAGGGCATGTAATTCAGGGCATGATTTTCTGGGCAGATTATTCAGGGCAGGAATTTTAGGGCATGTTATTCAGGGCATGAGTTTCAGTGCATGAGTTTCAGGGCAGTAGTTTCAGGGTATGTGATTTAGGGCATGAGTTTCAGGGCATGAGATTCAGGGCTTGAGTTTCAGGGCATGAGGTTCAGGGCATGAGTTTCAGGGCAGGAGTTTTAGGGCATGTGATTCAGGGCATGAGTTTGAGTGCATGAGTTTCAGGGCAGGAGTTTCAGGGTATGTGATTTAGGGCATGAGATTCCGGGCATGAGATTCAGGGCTTGAGTTTCAGGGCATGAGTTTCAGGGCATGAGTTTCAGGTCATGAGATTCAGGGCATGAGTTTCGGTGCAGGAACTTGAGGGCATGAGTTTCAGGGCATGAGTTTCAGAGCATGAGATTCAGGGCATGAGATTCAGGGCATGATTTTCAGGGCAGGAGATTCAGGGCAGGTGTTTCAGTGCAGGAGTTTCAGGGCATGAGATTCAGGGCATGAGATTCAGGGCATGAGTTTCAGGACAGGAAATTCAGGGCATGAGTTTCAGGGCAGGAGTTTCAGGGCATGTGATTCAGGGCGTGAGTTTCAGGATATGAGATTCATGGCATGAGTTTCAGTGCAGGAGTTTCAGGGCATGAGATTCAGGGCATGAGTTTCAGAGCATGAGATTCAGGGCATGAGATTCAGGGCATGAGTTTCTGGGCAGATGATTCAGGGCAGGAGTTTAAGGGCATGTGATTCAGGGCATGAGTTTCAGGGCATGAGTTTCAGTGCATGAGTTTCAGGGTATGTGATTTAGGGCAAGAGATTCAGGGCATGAGTTTTAGGGCATGTGATTCAGGGCATGATTTTAGGTGCATGAGTTTCAGGGCAGGAGTTTCAGGGTATGTGATTTAGGGCATGAGTTTCAGGGCATGAGATTCAGGGCTTGAGTTTCAGGGCATGAGGTTCAGGGCATGAGTTTCAGGGCATGAGATTCAGGGCATGAGTTTCAGTGCAGGAACTTGAGGGCATGAGGTTCAGTGCACGAGTTTCAGAGCATGAGATTCAGGGCATGAGATTCAGGGCATGATTTTCAAGGCAGAAGATTCAGGGCAGGTATTTCAGTGCAGGAGTTTCAGGGCATGAGATTCAGGGCATGAGATTCAGGGCATGAGTTTCAGGGCATGAGATTCAGGGCAGGTATTTCAGGGCATGTAATTCAGGGCATGAGTTTCTGGGCAGATTATTCAGGGCAGGAATTTTAGGGCATGTGATTCAGGGCATGAGTTTCAGTGCATGAGTTTCAGGGCAGTAGTTTCAGGGTATGTGATTTAGGGCATGAGTTTCAGGGCATGAGATTCAGGGCTTGAGTTTCAGGGCATGAGGTTCAGGGCATGAGTTTCAGGGCAGGAGATTTAGGGCATGTGATTCAGGGCATGAGTTTGAGTGCATGAGTTTCAGGGCAGGAGTTTCAGGGTATGTGATTTAGGGCATGAGATTCCGGGCATGAGATTCAGGGCTTGAGTTTCAGGGCATGAGTTTCAGGGCATGAGTTTCAGGTCATGAGATTCAGGGCATGAGTTTCGGTGCAGGAACTTGAGGGCAAGAGATTCAGGGCATGAGTTTCAGAGCATGAGATTCAGGGCATGAGATTCAGGGCATGATTTTCAGGGCAGGAGATTCAGGGCAGGTGTTTCAGTGCAGGAGTTTCAGGGCATGAGATTCAGGGCATGAGATTCAGGGCATGAGTTTCAGGACAGGAAATTCAGGGCATGAGTTTCAGGGCAGGAGTTTCAGGGCATGTGATTCAGGGCGTGAGTTTCAGGATATGAGATTCATGGCATGAGTTTCAGTGCAGGAGTTTCAGGGCATGAGATTCAGGGCATGAGTTTCAGAGCATGAGATTCAGGGCATGAGATTCAGGGCATGATTTTCAGGGCAGGAGATTCAGGGCAGGTGTTTCAGTGCAGGAGTTTCAGGGCATGAGATTCAGGGCATGAGATTCAGGGCATGAGTTTCAGGACAGGAGATTCAGGGCATGAGTTTCAGGGCATGAGTTTCAGGGCATGAGATTCAGGGCATGAGATTCAGGGCTTCATTTTCAGGGCAGGAGATTCAGGGCAGGTGTTTCAGTGCAGGAGTTTCAGGGCACGAGATTCAGGGCATGAGATTCAGGGCATGAGTTTCAGTGCATGAGTTTCAGGGCATGAGTTTCAGGGCAGGAGTTTCAGGGCATGTGATTCAAGGCGTGAGTTTCAGGGCATGAGATTCAGGGCATGAGTTTCAGGGCATGAGTTTCAGGGCAGGAGTTTTAGGGCATGTGATTCAGGGCATGAGTTTGAGTGCATGAGTTTCAGGGCAGGAGTTTCAGGGTATTTTATTTAGGGCATGAGTTTCAGGGCATGAGATTCAGGGCTTCAGTTTCAGGGCATGAGGTTCAGGGCATGAGTTTCAGGTCATGAGATTCAGGGCATGAGTTTCAGTGCAGGAACTTGAGGGCATGAGATTCAGGGCATGAGTTTCAGGGCAGGAGATTCAGGGCAGGTGTCTCAGTGCAGGAGTTTCAGGGCATGAGATTCAGGGCAAGAGATTCAGGGCATGAGTTTCAGGACAGGAGATTCAGGGCATGAGTTTCAGGGCATGAGTTTCAGGGCATGAGTTTCAGGGCAGGAGTTTCAGGGCATGTGATTCAGGGCGTGAGTTTCAGGATCTGAGATTCATGGCATGAGTTTCAGTGCAGGAGTTTCAGGGCATGAGATTCAGGGCATGAGTTTCAGGGTAGGTGATTCAGGGCACGAGTTTCAGGACATGAGATTCAGGGCATGAGTTTCAATGCTGGAACTTGAGCTCATGAGATTCAGTGCACGAGTTTCATTGCAGGAGTTTCAGGGCATGAGATTCAGGGCATGAGATTCAGGGCATGAGTTTTAGGACAGGAGATTCAGGGCATGAGTTTCAGGGCATGAGTTTCAGGGCAGGAGTTTCAGGGCATGTAATTCAGGGCGTGAGTTTCAGGATATGAGATTCATGGCATGAGTTTCAGTGCAGGAGTTTCAGGGCATGAGATTCAGGGCATGAGTTTCAGGGCATGTAATTCAGGGCAAGAGTTTCTGGGCAGATGATTCAGGGCAGGAGTTTTAGGGCATGTGATTCAGGGCATCAGTTTCAGTGCATGAGTTTCAGAGCAGGAGTTTCAGGGCATGAGATTCAGGGCATGAGTTTCTGGGCAGATGATTCAGGGCAGGAGTTTTAGGGCATGTGATTCAGGGCATGAGTTTCAGTGCATGAGTTTCAGGGCAGGAGTTTCAGGGTATGTGATTTAGGGCAAGAGATTCAGGGCATGAGTTTTAGGGCATGTGATTCAGGGCATGATTTTAGGTGCATGAGTTTCAGGGCAGGAGTTTCAGGGTATGTGATTTAGGGCATGAGTTTCAGGACATGAGATTCAGGGCATGAGATTCAGGGCATGAGTTTCAGTGCAGGAACTTGAGGGCATGAGATTCAGTGCACGAGTTTCAGAGCATGAGATTCAGGGCATGAGATTCAGGGCATGATTTTCAAGGCAGAAGATTCAGGGCAGGTATTTCAGTGCAGGAGTTTCAGGTCATGATATTCAGGGCATGAGATTCAGTGCATGAGTTTCAGGGCATGAGATTCAGGGCAGGTATTTCAGGGCATGTAATTCAGGGCATGATTTTCTGGGCAGATTATTCTGGGCAGGAATTTTAGGGCAAGTGATTCAGGGCATGAGTTTCAGTGCATGAGTTTCAGGGCAGTAGTTTCAGGGTATGTGATTTAGGGCATGAGTTTCAAGGCATGAGATTCAGGGCTTGAGTTTCAGGGCATGAGGTTCAGGGCATGAGTTTCAGGGCAGGAGTTTTAGGGCATGTGATTCAGGGCATGAGTTTGAGTGCATGAGTTTCAGGGCAGGAGTTTCAGGGTATGTGATTTAGGGCATGAGATTCCGGGCATGAGATTCAGGGCTTGAGTTTCAGGGCATGAGTTTCAGGGCATGAGTTTCAGGTCATGAGATTCAGGGCATGAGTTTCGGTGCAGGAACTTGAGGGCATGAGATTCAGGGCATGAGTTTCAGGGCATGAGATTCAGGGCATGATTTTCAGGGCAGGAGATTCAGGGCTGGTGTTTCAGTGCAGAAGTTTCAGGGCATGAGATTCAGGGCATGAGATTCAGGGCATGAGTTTCAGGACAGGAAATTCAGGGCATGAGTTTCAGGGCAGGAATTTCAGGGCATGTGATTCAGGGCGTGAGTTTCAGGATATGAGATTCATGGCATGAGTTTCAGTGCAGGAGTTTCAGGGCATGAGATTCAGGGCATGAGTTTCAGAGCATGAGATTCAGGGCATGAGATTCAGGGCATGATTTTCAGGGCAGGAGATTCAGGGCAGGTGTTTCAGTGCAGGAGTTTCAGGGCATGAGATTCAGGGCATGAGATTCAGGGCATGAGTTTCAGGACAGGAGATTCAGGGCATGAGTTTCAGGGCATGAGTTTCAGGGCATGAGATTCAGGGCATGAGATTCAGGGCTTCATTTTCAGGGCAGGAGATTCAGGGCAGGTGTTTCAGTGCAGGAGTTTCAGGGCACGAGATTCAGGGCATGAGATTCAGGGCATGAGTTTCAGGGCATGAGTTTCAGGGCATGAGTTTCAGGGCAGGAGTTTCAGGGCATGTGATTCAAGGCGTGAGTTTCAGGGCATGAGATTCAGGGCATGAGTTTCAGTGCATGAGTTTGAGGGCAGGAGTTTCAAGGCATGAGATTCAGGGCATGAGTTTCAGTGCATGAGTTTGAGGGCAGGAGTTTCAGGGCATGAGATTAAGGGCATGAGTTTCAGGGCATGAGATTCAGGGCAGGTATTTCAGGGCATGTAATTCAGGGCATGAGTTTCTGGTCAGATGATTCAGGGCATGAGTTTTAGGGCATGTGATTCAGGGCATGAGTTTCAGTGCATGAGTTTAAGGGCAGGAGTTTCAGGGTATGTGATGTAGGGCATGAGTTTCAGGGCATGAGTTTCAGAGCATGAGATTCAGGGCATGAGATTCAGGGCATGATTTTCAGGGCAGGAGATTCAGGGCAGGTGTTTCAGTGCAGGAGTTTCAGGGCATGAGATTCAGGGCATGAGATTCAGGGCATGAGTTTCAGGACAGGAGATTCAGGGCATGAGTTTCAGGGCATGAGTTTCAGGGCATGAGATTCAGGGCATGAGATTCAGGGCTTCATTTTCAGGGCAGGAGATTCAGGGCAGGTGTTTCAGTGTAGGAGTTTCAGGGCACGAGATTCAGGGCATGAGATTCAGGGCATGAGTTTCAGGGCATGAGTTTCAGGGCATGAGTTTCAGGGCAGGAGTTTCAGGGCATGTGATTCAAGGCGTGAGTTTCAGGATATGAGATTCATGGCATGAGTTTCAGTGCAGGTGTTTCAGGGCATGAGATTCAGGGCATGTGTTTCAGTGCATGAGTATGAGGGCAGGAGTTTCTGGGCATGAGATTCAGGGCATGAGTTTCAGTGCATGAGATTCAGGGCAGGTATTTCAGGGCATGTAATTCAGGGCATGAGTTTCTGGGCAGATGATTCAGGGCTTGAGTTTCAGTGCAGGAACTTGAGGGCATGAGATTCAGTGCACGAGTTTCAGGGCATGAGATTCAGGGCTTGAGTTTCAGGGCATGAGGTTCAGGGCATGAGTTTCAGGGCATGAGATTCAGGGCTTGAGTTTCAGTGCAGGAACTTGAGGGCATGAGATTCAGTGCACGAGTTTCAGAGCATGAGATTCAGGGCATGAGATTCAGGTCATGATTTTCAAGGCAGGAGATTCAGGGCAGGTGTTTCAGTGCAGGGGTTTCAGGGCATGAGATTCAGGACATGAGATTCAGGGCATGAGTTTTAGGACAGGAGATTCAGGGCATGAGTTTCAGGGCATGAGTTTCAGGGCATGAGTTTCAGGGCAGGAGTTTCAGGGCATGTAATTCAGGGCGTGAGTTTCAGGATATGAGATTCATGGCATGAGTTTCAGTGCAGGATTTTCAGGGCATGAGATTCAGGGCATGAGTTTCAGGGCATCAGATTCAGGGCAGGTATTTCAGGGCATGTAATTCAGGGCATGAGTTTTAGGGCATGTGATTCAGGGCATGAGTTTCAGTGCATGAGTTTCAGGGCAGGAGTTTCAGGGTATGTGATTTAGGGCATGAGTTTCAGGGCATGAGATTCAGGGCTTGAGTTTCAGGGAATGAGGTTCAGGGCATGAGTTTCAGGGCATGAGATTCAGGGCATGAGTTTCAGTGCAGGAACTTGAGGGCATGAGATTCAGTGCACGAGTTTCAGTGCATGAGATTCAGGGCATGAGATTCAGGGCATGATTTTTAAGGCAGGAGATTCAGGGCTGGTGTTTCAGTGCAGGAGTTTCAGGGCATGAGATTCAGGGCATGAGATTCAGGGCATGAGTATCAGGGCATGAGATTCAGGGCAGGTATTTCAGGGCATGTAATTCAGGGCATGAGTTTCTGGGCAGATGATTCAGGGCAGGAATTTTAGGGCATGTGTTTCAGGGCATGTAATTCAGGGCATGGGTTTCTGGGCAGATGATTCAGGGCAGGAATTTTAGGGCATGTGATTCAGGGCATGAGTTTCAGTGCATGAGTTTCAGGGCAGTAGTTTCAGGGTATGTGATTTAGGGTATGAGTTTCAGGGCATGAGATTCAGGGCTTGAGTTTCAGGGCATGAGATTCAGGGCAGGAGTTTTAGGGCATGTGATTCAGGGCACGAGTTTGAGTGCATGAGTTTCAGGGCAGGAGTTTCAGGGTATGTGATTTAGGGCATGAGTTTCAGAGCATGAGATTCAGGGCATGAGATTCAGTGTATGATTTTCAGGGCAGGAGATTCAGAGCAGGTGTTTCAGTGCAGGAGTTTCAGGGCATGAGATTCAGAGCATGAGATTCAGGGCATGAGTTTTAGGACAGGAGATTCAGGGCATGAGTTTCAGGGCATGAGTTTCAGGGCAGGAGTTTCAGGGCATGTAATTCAGGGCGTGAGTTTCAGGATATGAAATTCATGGCATGAGTTTGAGTGCAGGAGTTTCAGGGCATGAGATTCAGGGCATGAGTTTCAGGGCATGAGATTCATGGCAGGTATTTCAGGGCATGTAATTCAGGCATGAGTTTCTGGGCAGATGATTCAGGGCAGAGTTTTAGGGCATGAGATTCAGGGCATGAGATTCAGGGCATGAGTTCAGGGCATGAGATTCAGGGCAGGCATTTCAGGGCATGTAATTCAGGGCATGATTTTCTGGGCAGATGATTCAGGGCAGGAATTTTAGGGCATGTGATTCAGGGCATGAGTTTCAGTGCATGAGTTTCAGGGCAGTAGTTTCAGGGTATGTGATTTAGGGCATGAGATTCAGGGCTTGAGTTTCAGGGCATGAGATTCAGGGCATGAGTTTCAGTGCATGAGTTTGAGGGCAGGAGTTTCAGGTCATGAGATTCAGGGCATGAGTTTCAGGGCATGAGATTCAGGGCAGGTATTTCAGGGCATGTAATTCAGGGCATGAGTTTCTGGGCAGATGATTCAGGGCAGGAGTTTTAGGGCATGAGATTCAGGGCATGAGATTCAGGGCATGAGTTTCAGGGCATGAGATTCAGGGCAGGTATTTCAGGGCATGTAATTCTGGGCATGATTTTCTGGGCAGATGATTCAGGGCAGGAATTTAGGGCATGTGATTCAGGGCATGAGTTTCAGTGCATGAGTTTCAGGGCAGTAGTTTCAGGGTATGTGATCTTAGGGCATGAGTTTCAGGGCATGAGATTCAGGGCTTGAGTTTCAGGGCATGAGGTTCAGGGCATGAGTTTCAGTGCATGAGTTTCAAGGCAGGAGTTTCAGGGTATGTGATTTAGGGCATGAGATTCCGGGCATGAGATTCAGGGCTTGAGTTTCAGGCATGAGGTTCAGGGCATGAGTTTCAGGTCATGAGATTCAGGGCATGAGTTTCAATGCAGGAACTTGAGGGCATGAGATTCAGGGCATGAGTTTCAGAACATGAGATTCAGGGCTTGAGATTCAGGGCATGATTTTCAGGGCAGGAGATTCATGGCAGGTGTTTCAGTGCAGGAGTTTCAGGGCATGAGATTCAGGGCATGAGATTCAGGGCATGAGTTCAGGACAGGAAATTCAAGGCATGAGTTTCAGGGCATGAGTTTCAGGGCAGGAGTTTCAGGGCATGTGATTCAGGGCGTGAGTTTCAGGATATGAGATTCATGCATGAGTTTCAGTGCAGGAGTTTCAGGGCATGAGATTCAGGCTTGAGTTTCAGGGCATGAGGTTCAGGGCATGAGTTTCAGTCATGAGATTCAGGGCATGAGTTTCAGTGCAGGAACTTGAGGGGATGAGATTCAGGGCATGAGTTTCAGAGCATGAGATTCAGGGCATGAGATTCAGGGCATGATTTTCAGGGCAGGAGATTCAGGGCAGGTGTTTCAGTGCAGGAGTTTCAGGGCATGCGATTCAGGGCATGAGATTCAGGGCATGAGTTTCAGGACAGGAAATTCAGGGCATGAGTTTCAGGCATGAGTTTCAGGGCAGGAGTTTCAGTGGCATGTGATTCAGGGCGTGAGTTTCAGGATATGAGATTCATGGCATGAGTTCAGTGCAGGGGTTTCAGGCATGAGATTCAGGGCATGAGTTTCAGAGCATGAGATTCAGGGCATGAGATTCAGGGCATGATTTTCAGGGCAGGAGATTCAGGGCAGGTGTTTCAGTGCAGGAGTTTCAGGCATGAGATTCAGGGCATGAGATTCAGGGCATGAGATCAGGACAGGAGATTCAGGGCATGAGTTTCAGGGCATGAGTTTCAGGCACGAGATTCAGGGCATGAGATTCAGGGCTTCATTTTCAGGGCAGTGAGATTCAGGGCAGGTGTTTCAGTGCAGGAGTTTCAGGGCACGAGATTCAGGGCATGAGATTCAGGGCATGAGTTTCAGGGCATGAGTTTCAGGGCATGAGTTTCAGGGCAGGAGTTTCAGGGCATGTGATTCAAGGCGTGAGTTTCAGGATATGAGATTCATGGCATGAGTTTCAGTGCAGGTGTTTCAGGGCATGAGATTCAGGGCATGAGTTTCAGTGCATGAGTTTGAGGGCAGGAGTTTCAAGGCATGAGATTCAGGGCATGAGTTTCAGTGCATGAGTTTGAGGGCAGGAGTTTCAGGACATGAGATTCAGGGCATGAGTTTCAGGCATGAGATTCAGGGCAGGTATTTCTGGGCATGTAATTGAGGGCATGAGTTTCTGGGCAGATGATTCAGGGCATGAGTTTTAGGGCATGTGATTCAGGCATGAGTTTCAGTGCATGAGTTTCAGGGCAGGAGTTTCAGGGTATGTGATGTAGGGCATGAGTTTCAGGGCATGAGATTCAGGGCTTGAGATTCAGGGCATGAGTTTCAGAGCATGAGATTCAGGGCATGAGATTCAGGCATGATTTTCAGGGCAGGAGATTCAGGGCAGGTGTTTCAGTGCAGGAGTTTCGGGGCATGAGATTCAGGGCATGAGATTCAGGGCATGAGTTTCAGGGCATGAGTTTCAGAGCATGAGATTCAGGGCATGAGATTCAGGGCTTCATTTTCAGGGCAGGAGATTCAGGGCAGGTGTTTCAGTGCAGGAGTTTCATGGCACGAGATTCAGGGCATGAGATTCCGGGCATGAGTTTCAGGGCATGAGTTTCAGGGCATGAGTTTCAGGGCAGGAATTTCAGGGCATGTGATTCAAGGCGTGAGTTTCAGGATATGAGATTCATGGCATGAGTTTCAGTGCAGGTGTTTCAGGGCATGAGATTCAGGGCATGAGTTTCAGTGCATGAGTTTGAGGGCAGAGTTTCAGGGCATGAGATTCAGGGCATGAGTTTCAGGGCATGAGATTCAGGGCAGGTATTTCAGGGCATGTAATTCAGGGCATGAGTTTCTGGCAGATGATTCAGGGCATGAGTTTTAGGCATGTGATTCAGGGCATGAGTTTCAGTGCATGAGTTTCAGGGCAGGAGTTTCAGGGTATGTGATTTAGGGCATGAGTTTCAGGCATGAGATTCAGGGCTTGAGTTTCAGGGCATGAGGTTCAGGGCATGAGTTTCAGGGCATGAGATTCAGGGCTTGAGTTTCAGTGCAGGAACTTGAGGGCATGAGATTCAGTGCACGAGTTTCAGAGCATGAGATTCAGGGCATGAGATTCAGGTCATGATTTTCAAGGCAGGAGATTCAGGGCAGGTGTTTCAGTGCAGGAGTTTCAGGACATGAGATTCAGAGCATGAGTTTCAGTGCAGTAACTTGAGGTCATGAGATTCAGTGCACGAGTTTCAGAGCGTGAGATTCAGGGCATGAGATTCAGGGCATGAGTTTCAGTGCAGGAGTTTCAGGGCATGAGATTCAGGGCATGAGATTCAGGGCATGAGTTTCAGGACAGGAAATTCAGGGCATGAGTTTCAGGGCATGAGTTTCAGGGCAGGAGTTTCAGGGCATGTGATTCAGGGCGTGAGTTTCAGGATATGAGATTCATGGCATGAGTTTCAGTGCAGGAGTTTCAGGGCATGAGATTCAGGGCATGAGTTTCAGAGCATGAGATTCAGGGCATGAGATTCAGGGCATGATTTTCAGGGCAGGAGATTCAGGCAGGTGTTTCAGTGCAGGAGTTTTCAGGGCATGAGATTCAGGCATG
>NW_027277600.1:0-26552 GCF_030028105.1 Mobula birostris
CAAGTTGGGGTGATAATGGGCAGGAGAGGGAGGGGCCGAGCGGTCTGGTCTGCGCTGGGTAACAGTGTGTTACAGTTGGAGTTGGAGTTTCCCTCCTGCATCAGTCATACCAGTGCCCAGGGAGAGCTGGGTGAACTGTCTCAGTGACTGTCGCCCAGTTGTACTCACATCGACTGGGATGAGATGCTTTGAGAGGTCGGTCATGGCTAGAATCAACTCCTGTCTGAGCAGGAACCTGGACCCACTGCTATTTGCCTGTCGCCACAATGGGTCTACAGCGGACGCAGTCTCACTCAGCCTCGGGTCAGCTGACAATCGCAATACTTACATCAGGCTGATGTTTACTGACGGAAGCTCAGCATGCAACATAATCATACCCTCAGCTTGAATTGACAAGCTCTGTGCCTCCCTCTGCAACTGGATGCTGGTCTCCCTCACCAGGAGACCACAGTGTATGCAGATTAGAAGTGACATCCTTGACAGTCAACACTGGCAAGGATTTTTGCTTGGCCCACTGCTCTGCTCTCTCTACACCCATGACTGTGTGGGTAGGCACAGTTCAAATGCCATCTATAAATTTGCCGATGACACAGCTACGTTGGCAGAATTTCAGACGGTGAAGAGCAGGCGTGCGGGAGATAGATCAGCTGGTTTGAATGGTGTCGCACCAACAACCTTGCACTCAATGTCAGGAATTGATTGTGGACTTCAGGAAGGAAAAATTGAGGGAACACACACACGCACGCACCAGGCCTCAGTGGAAAGGGTGAGTAGTTTCAGGTTCCTGGATGGCCCGGTCTCTGAGGATCTGTCCTGGGCCCAGCATTTTGATGCAGTTACAAAGAAGGCACGATGGCGGCTATGAGTTTGAGGAGATTGGTATGTCACCCTTGCCGACTTCACGTGTTCTCCTTGCGTCACCGTCTGGTGTGGAGGGGGCCACCGCACAGGATCGGGAAAAGCCGCAGAAAGTTGCAAACTCAACCAGCTCCGTCGTGACCTTCAGCCTCCCCAGCATCCAGGTCACCTCCGAAAGACAATGCCTCAAAAAGGTGCCATCCATCTCCTCATCCCATTGTTCACCCAATCATTCAGGGACAGCTTCTTCCCCTCTGCCATCAGATTGCCAAAAGGAAATCACCTCTCTTTTTCCACTACTAATTTTGTTTTTTTAAATATATACTCACTGTAATTTATAGTTTATTGCATTGTGCTGCTGCTGCAAAGTTAACAAGTTTCAGGGCGTGTGCGGTGATCCTGACTGTACCAGGCAAACATGCCATCTGGAATCACACCACACACGGACTTGGAGCAAGGTGCTGTTTTGTTTGGCTATACCCATGCATGGCTGAATGATAATTAAACCTGACTGTAATTCTGTGTCCCCTCCCGCTGCAGGTGGGGGCGATGACGGTGCTGCTTGATGGGGGACGAAACAGGCCGGCGCAGGAGCCGGGGAGCAGGGGGGAGCCGGGGCGCTGGGACCTGAACTCAGTCCGCCAGGTGGAGCCCCTGCAGCAGGGGCAGGCGCTGAGGGCGGCCAACAGGAGGCGCCGGCGGCTGCAGAAACGGGCAGGTGGGTGTCAGGCGAGGGGGAGATGGAGGGAGGGGTGGAGGAAGGGGGGAAGGGGTAATGGGGGCAAGGGAAAGGGGGAAAAATAGACAATAGGTGCAGGAGTAGGCCATTCGGCCCTTCAAGCCAGCACCGCCATTCACTGTGATCATGGCTGATCATCCACAATCAGTACCCTGTCCCTGCCTTCTCCCCATATCCCTTCACTCCGCTATCTTTAAGAGCTCTATCTAACTCTTTCTTGAAAGCATCCGGAGAATTAGCTTCCATTGCCTTCTGAGGCAGAGCATTCCACAGATCCACAACCCTCTGGGTGAAAAAGTTTTTCCTCAACTCCGTTCTAAATTGTCTACCCCTTATTCTTAAACTGTGGCCTCTGGTTCTGGACTCCCCCAACATCGGGAACATGTTTCCTGCCTCTAGCGTGTCCAATCCCTTAATAATCTTATATGTTTCAATCAGATCCCCTCTCATCCTTCTAAATTCCAGTGTATACAAGCCCAGTCGCTCCAATCTTTCAACATATGACATTCTCGCCATCCCTGGAATTAACCTTGTGAACCTACGCTGCACTCCCTCAAAAGCTAGAATGTCCTTCCTCAAATTTGGAGACCAAAACTGTACACAATATTCCAGGTGTGGCCTCACCAGGGCCCTGTACAACTGCAGAAGGACGTCTTTGCTCCTATACTCAATTCCCCTCATTATGAAGGCCAACATGTCATTAGCTTTCTTCACTGCCTGCTGTACCTGCATGCTTGCTTTCAGTGACTGATGTACAAGGACACCTAGATCTTCTTGTATGAGGGAAGAGCAAGAGTGGGAGGGAGGGAGAGGGGAGGAGTGGAAAGGATGGGACTGAGAGGATGGGAGGGAAGAGGGCCAGGGGTGGGGAAGGGGAAGATCTGTGGAATTGTGCTTTGCCTCCTGCCCTGAGGGAGGGCTCACCGGGGTGCTGACAAGCAGTCCGAGACCCGACCTCCCTCCACCCCAGGTTCGATTGGCAGGGGTTGTGCGTGCCCTCCCCCCACCCTGACACTCACGGCCTCCCTCCTTCACTCCCCGCAGACAAACTGGCCGCCAAGCTGTCGGACACCCTCAACGCAGCCATGGACCTGTCGCTGGGGGAGTGAGGGCAGCTGCAGGGGTCCTCACCACCCACTCTCCTCCCGCCAGCAACCAGAGAGAGTGGAGTTCCTCTCCCAGCGCCACTTCACCAGAGCGTGGGGACACCGAAATAAATGTAAACTCCACGGGTGCGGCACTGTCAGATTCAAGTTTAATTATCATTCAGCCATGCATGGGTATAGCCAAACAAAACAGCACCTTGCTCCAAGTCCCTGTGTGGTGTGATTCCAGATGGCATGTTTGCCTGGTTCAGCTTGTTCTTTCACCAACTGAACTCTGGGGGGCAGCACTGAGAGAACACCGCAGGGCAGGGCAGCACCGAGCAAACACTGGAGGGCAGCACTGAGTGAGCACCACAGGGCAGGGCAGCACCGAGCAAACACTGGAGGGCAGCACTGAGTGAGCACCACAGGGCAGGGCAGCACCGAGCAAACACTGGAGGGCAGCACTGAGTGAGCACCACAGGCAGGGCAGCACCGAGCAAACACTGGAGAGCGGCACTGAGCGAGCAACACAGGGCGGGGCAGCACCGATGGGAGGGGCCAGCCTCCAACCCATTACTAATTTTGACCTCTCTGCAGGATGGGAGAGTCGTCCTTCACCCACACACATACCAAATGGTGGGGGCAATAAACCCACCGTCTCCACACATTTGATATGGGGAGGGGGAATCTGGAGTACTCAGGAGGGGTGGGGGGAATACGGGGAAAACATACAGAGTCAACACACAGTGATTGGGATCGATGTACGGGGCAGCCTCAAACCCTCGCGGCGATGTGATCACTCTTCCCCACAGGTGGAACTGAAATAGCTGTCGCACGAGATGGTGGGGCCAGTCAGCAGTGACATGAGGGTGAAATTGAAGCAAAGGCCCTGTTCATGACTTGATGCCAACTTTATCCATTTAGAAATGTTATATTTATTTTTTTTTTAAAGTTCAAAATACAAATTCCTGAACAGCACTTCAACTATTGGAGTACCAGTGGGCTTTTGTGTCTAGCGCGGTGTCAGTCGTCAGCGCCACCGACACAGGGTGGAGGGGTCAGACAGACGGCTAGGGGGTAGAGTGTGATGGGAGAGGAAGATGGAGATGAGAGGGCAGAAAGTGAGATTTGGATGGGGCAGAGGTGAAGGGAAATGAGATGGAGGGAGAGAAAAAGAAATGGGGAGGGGTGAGAGAGTCAGGATTGGGAGAGGGAAGGAGGGGTGGAGAGATGGAGAAAGAGATGGGGTGGGAAGAGAGACAGGGAGATGAGAGAAAGACAAGACTGGAAGGTGGGGTAGGGTGAGACACAAATAGGGAGGAGAGAGAGATATATGGGGAAGATAGTGATTATTGAGAGGGGGAGGGATGAAAAAGTGAAGATGGGGAGTGGGGAGAGAGATATTCGGAGAGGGGTGAGGGAGAGATGGTAGGGACAGAGAAAGATGGGGAGGATGAGGGAGAGGTGGGGAAGGAGGGAGAGGGAGAGAGGGATGTTTCTCCCCATGTTCAAAGTCCCGCTGCAAGAACCAAAGACATGTCCACAGCAATGGGAGTCCACTGAAAATTCCTCCTGGGCAGAGGGAGGGGGGTTTTTGGTGTGGGGGCTGACTACGTAGCCGTGGGTGGGCAGCAGCTACCGGATGCCAACGGTAGACCGAGTGGTGTTTTAAAAGCCCCCAGGATCAGCTCAGCTATTCCAGCCCCTTTCCCGAGAACGTCCTCCTCTGCAAGTTAAATTTTACATGCACATTAACGGAAAGAAATACAAACACTTCCCCCTGTCAGAAAGCACAGAAGTGGCCCAGCTGACCTTTTCCATGGGCTCCAGTCTTCGTGATTTATGAGGCAATTGGCAAAGCCAATGGAAAGCAGTTAATCAGAGCAGCCATTTTATGAATGGGACAGTGTTAGAGTGGTTAGTTTGAAGTTTTGGCTCAAGCGGTTTGGATAAGAAGAGAACGAAGGCTCGAGACTAGAATACGTTTTTTTTCTATTTGTCTATTGATGTACAGCTGGTGTGGTGAGAATGGGTCCAGCGGAAGTGATGTGTTCTTCATGTGGGATGTGGGACCTTCTGGGAAACCTCCAGTCTCCCTGGTAACTACATCTGCACGAAATGAATCGAGCTGCAGCTCCTTAAAGACCATGCTAAGGAACTGGAAATGCAGCTCGATGACCTTTGATTCATACGGGAATCTGAGGAGTTGATAGACAGGAGCTGCTGGGGGTGGGGGGTACTCACCCCTATGTTGCAGAGGGCAGGTGCCTGGGTGAGGGTCAGGAGAGGGAAAGGGGATAGGCAGTTAGTGCAGAGTACCCTGTGGCCATCCCCTCAAACTTTGGTTACTGTTGGGGGCGACAGCGTACCAGGGAAAAGCTGTGGTGACCAGGTCTGTGGCTTTGTGGCTCAGGAGGGAAAAGAGGAGAGGAAGTAGCGATAGGGGATTCCGTAGTTAGAGGAGCAGACAGGAGATTCTGTGGACGTGATCGAGACACCCAGAAGGAGTGTTGCCTCCCAGGTACCAGGATCAGGGATGTCTCAGAGAAGGTCCATATATTCTAAAGGGGGAGAGTGAACGGCCAGAAGTCATGATAAATATTGGTACCGATGACATAGATAGAAAAAGGGAGGAGGTCCTGAGGAGGGAATTTAGGAAGTTAGGTGGAAAGCTGAAAGGCAGGACCTCCAGGGTAGTGATCTCTGGATCGCTGTCTGTGCCACACACCAGTGAGGGTAGGAGTAGCATGATTTGGCAGATGAATGCTTGGCTGAGGAACTAGGGCAGGGGGCAGGGGTTCACACCCCTGGGTCATTGGGATCCCTTCTGGGGAAGGGACGGGCTACACCTGACCCCAAAGGGGACTGATATCTGTGCAGGCAAGTTTGCTAGAGCTGTTGGGGGGGGTGTTTAAACTAATTTGGCAGGGGGCTGGGAAGCAGAGTGAGGGGGCAGTTGGAATACAGGAGGGGCAGTGAGACTGTGAGGGAAGTATAGGGTAAAATTGCAGACTGGGGGGATAGGTGGATAGGTTGGTGTGCCTTTAAACTCGGAGGGGGGGTTCAGCAGTTTGGAAAAGTGAGGATAAAATAAAAGGGAGGGAGAGTGCAGGAGTGAATGAGATCCTCCAAAACAATTTAACTTCTGGTAACATCAGGGCAAAGTAGATGATGAATACAGGACTGAAGGTGTGTATGAATGCACACAGTATACAGAATAAAGTAGATGATCTTGTAGCACAGTTAAGAGATTTTCAGGCATGATGTTGTGGCTGAAGGAAGTTTATAGCTGGGAGTTTAACATCCAAGGGTCCACGTTGTGTGGAAAGGGCAGGCAGGTGCGCAGAGGAGGTGGTGTGACTTTGTTGGTAAAAAGTGAAGTCAATTCCTTTGAAAGAGGTGACATAGGATCGGAAGGTACAGAGTGGTTGTGGGTAGAGCTAAGTAATTGCAAGGGTTAAAAGACCTACAAAATGAATGCCAACATTTGTATTTGCTTTCCCTACGACCAGGAAAGACAGAGGTAGCAAGTCACTGAATTATGACCACACCAGGGAATAGTTCTGGAATTTTCAGATCCTCCGACACCCCCACACTCCCCACAGAGGAAAGGAAGTCCACCGTCGAAGGGATCCTCCTCCGGGCAGCTGCTGCTGGCGGTCGTCACGGTAGTCCCGCTCCGCGCCGGGCGGTCCCACCCCCACCCCCGAGGTTGGTGACAGGCGGGCCCTGAGACTGGTACATACAGCACAGGAACAGGCCCTTCTGCCTGTCGTGCCTATGCTGACCATAATCCCTGCACATTTACGTGTCTAACAGTCTCTTGTATCCGCCACCCCGACAGCTCATTCCAGGCACCCACTGCTCTGTGTAAAACAAAATGTCCTTCGTACCTCCTCTCACCTTATGCATGCCCTCTGGTATTAGACACTACATCCCTGGGAAAAAAGATGGTCTTTCTACTCTATCTATGCCTCTCGTAATCTTATAAACCTCTATCACATCTCCCCTCCACACTGGTCTCTGACGCTCCAGAGAAAGCAACCCAAGTTTGTCCAAACTCTCCTTGTATCTTATCCAGGTGGCATCCCAGTGAACCCCTTCTGCACCGGCTCCAAAGCCCCCGCACCCTTCCTGTAATGGAGGGGTGACCAGAAATGAATGCAATACCCCAGATGTTTCCCAACCGGTTTGATAAAGTTGCAACACGAGTCTTGAAGTCAATGCCACAACTACTAACGGCAACAATTATCTACCTTATTTATTTATTTCGAGAAACACCACGGAATAGGCCCTTTGAGCTGTGCAGCCCCAGCAACCAATCTACTTAACGCTAGCCTAATCACAGGGCGTCAGTGGTGGGGTGGAGATTTAAGGCATCTGTTAGTCTTGCGAGACCATGGATCTGCGCCTGGAAAGTCTTCACTCTCCAGGGTGCAGGCCTGGGCAAGGTTGTATGAAAGACCAGCAGTTGCCCATGCTGCACGTCTCCCCTCTCCACGACACCAATGTTGTCCAAGGGAAGGGCACTAGGGCCGGTACAGCTTGACACTAGTGTCGTCACAGAGCAGTGTGTGGTTAAGTGCCTTGCTCAAGGACACACATGCTGCCTCAGCTGGGGCTCAAACTCACGACCTTCAGATCACTAGTCCAATGCCTTAACCACTTGGCCACGTGCCCACACATCTATTGTATCGGGGTGGAGATATGTCTCTACCAAAGGAGGTGTAAGGTGCTCCTTCCCTCCACTAGTCTACAGGTCACCCTTGGGCAAGGTGTAGCACCTGTTTAGCCCCCTGATCAGGGTCACGTGAAACCATGGGAACAGCCGGTGCATATCACAAGTCCTGGTGATGCGACCATTGACACCAGACAATCTCTGAAGGGCCGGGGTCACCCATCTTGTGAAGACACTGCCCAGAAGAAGGCAATGGCAAACCACTTCTGTTGCAAAGATTGCCGAGAACAATCACGGTCATGGAAAGACCGTGATCACCTCTTGTCATGCGGCACGGCACCTAATGAATGAAATCACAGGACGATTTACAACGACCAATTAACCTACCACCGGGGTCTTTGGACAGTGGGAGGAAATCAGAGCGCCCGGAGAAAACCCACACACCCGGCAGGGTGGACAGTACAGATTCCTTATAGAGGATGCTGGAGTTGACCTCCGATCTCGCATGCCCCGCGCTGTAATAGTGTTGCACAAACAGCTTGCTCTATCACCTCATCAACTGGTGCAGCCAATTTCGGGGAGTCGTGGACATGGGGCCCAAGACCGTGCCCTGCTGCTGTCCACCTTCCCAAATCTGAAGTCATAGAGTCACAGAGCCCTTCAGCCCAACTGGTCTGTCCCGACCAAGACTCCCATCGACCCGGTGCCACTTGCTGGCATTCGGCCCTTATCCCTCGAAACCTTCTGTATCCATGAACCTATCCAAGTGCCTTTTAAATGTTGTGATTGCACCCACCTGAACCACTTCCACGTAGCTCGTTCCATAGATTGCCCCTCAGGTTCTTAGTAAATCTCTTCCCTTCACCTTAAACCCGTTCTTGATTTTCCAGTTCTGGGAAAACTGTGAATTCACCCTCTCTACACCCCTTCTGACTCTATACACCTCAGTTTCTTGTGATCCAGGGAATAAAGCTCCAACCTGCCCAACCTCTCTCCATAACTCAGTCCCTCGAGTCTTGGCAACATCCTCATAAATCTCCCCTGCACTCTTTCCAGTTCAATGGCATCTTTCCTACAGCAGGGTGACCAGAACTGAGCGCAGTACTCCAAGTGTGGCCTTACCAACGTCTTGTACAACTGCAACATGATGTCCCAACTCCTGTACTCAGAGGCCTGAATGACGGCCAGCATGCCCAAAGCCGCCTTCATTACCCTGTCTACCCTTTACTAGATTAGATTAGATTCAACTTTATTGTCATTGTGCTGAGTACAAAGCCAATGAAATGTATCCAACCAGAAATGCAAGGAATAGTGTTATTTACAAAATAACTGTGAATAAAAAGTAAGTGCTACAGCACACAAATATAAAAGTACTGAGACAGTACAATACGGATGCAATACTGCTTAGTGCTGTGATGAGAGGTTCAGCAGGGTCACAGCCTCAGGGAAGAAGCTCTTCCTGTGCCTGCTGGTGCGGGAGCGGAGGCTTCTGTAGCACCTACCGGATGGGAGGAGAGTAAAAAGTCCATGGTTAGGGTGAGATGCATCCTTCATAATGCTTTTCGTCCTGCTCAGGCAGCGTTTATGGTAGATGTTCTCAGTGGTGGGCAATTGGGTGCCGATAATCCGCTGGGCAGTTTTCACCACACGCTGGCCTGCTTTGCGGTCCGATATGGGACAATTGCCATACCACACTGAGATGCAGTTATCGTCGCTTTCAGGAAACCATGTACCTGTAGTCCCGGGTCTCTCTGTTCTACAACACTCACAGGACCCTGCTGGCCACTGTGAAGCACACATCACCTCACACTTAGAGCACAGTACAGGCCGTCTGGCCCATGATGTTGTGTCAACCTTCCCACCTACTCTGAAATCAATCTAACCCATCCCTCCCACATACCGCTGTCATCTAATCTGATCCAGGGAGTTTATATATAGAATACCAGATCCCTGGGAGTAGTTACAGGCTGGGAACTGCTCCAGTGGTTCGTGGGTTTAGATATATATATATATATATAAATACTAATAATAACAAATCCCTGGTGTGGGTTACAGTCTGTGATCTAACCCAGGGGGTTCAGGGGGTTTATATATATAGAATAACAGATTCTGGGACTGGGTTACAGACTGGGATCTAATCCAGGGGTACGGGTTTGTATATATACAGTAACAGATCACCAGGAGGAGGTTAGAAGCTGAGATCTAACCCGGGGGTATGGACCACAGGATATAGGAGGGGGATTTGGGCCATTCAGCCCATTGAGTCTGTTCTGGCATTTCATCATGGCTGATCCATTTGCCTCTCAAACCCAGTCTCCTGCCTTCTCCCAATAACCTTTCACACCCTGACTAATCAAGAAGCTATCAAACTGCCTTAGGTACACCCAGTGACCTGGTTCCCACAGCCACCTGTGGAAATGAAGTTCCACAGATTCACTGCCCACTGGCTAGAGAAATTCCTCCTCATCTCTGTTCTAATTGGACGTCCCTCTAATCTGGGGCTGTGCCCTCTGGTCCTAGACTCTCCCACTACAGGAAACATCCTCTCCACATCCACTCTGTTGAGGCCTTTAACATTGACTAGGTTTCAATGAGATCCCCCTCATTATCTGAATTCCAGTGAGTACAGGCCCAGAGCTTTCAATCACTGCTCACTTCCATTCCCGGAATCATCCTTGTAAACCTCCTCTGGACCCTCTCCAATGCCAGCACATCTTAGATGAGGAGCCCAAAACTGTTCACAATACTTGAGGTGAGGCCTCATCAGTGCTTTATAAAGCCTCAGCATCACACTCTTGCTTTTATATTCCAATCCTCCTGAAATGAATGCTAACATTGCATTTGCTGCCTTCACCACTGACACAGCATGCAAATCAACCTTTAGGAAATCCTACGTGAGGACACCCAAATCCCTTTGCACCTCAGATTTTTTAAAGTTTTCTCCCCGATTAGAAAATAGTCAATGCTTTTACTCCTTCTCCCAAAGTTCATGACCACACACTTCCGGACATTGTATTCCATCTGCCATCTCTTTGCCCATTCTCCTAATCTGTTTAAATCCTCTTCAGGCTCATTGCTTCCTCAACACTGCCTGCCCCTCCACCTATCTTCGTATCCACAAAGCTTTCAATTTCATTTTTGAAACCGTTGACATACAATGTGAAAACAATCGGTCCCCACACCAAGCCCTGTGGAACATCACTGGTCACCGGTAATAACAGATCCCCAGGAGTGGGTTACAGACTGGGATCTAATCCAGAGATTTGAGGGGTTTATTTACAGAATAACAGATCCCTGGGAGCGGGTTTCAGACTAGGCTCTAATCTAGAGATTCAAGGGGTTTATATACAGAATAACAGATCCCTGTGTGTGGGTTACAGACTGGGATCTAATCCAGGGATGCAAGGGGTTTATATATAGAATAACAGTTCCCTGGGAATGGGTTATAGACTGAGATTTAATCCAGGGGTTCAGGGGGTTTATATATACAATAACAGATCCCTGGGAGTGAGTTACAGGCTGGGAACTAATCCAGGGATTCAAGGGGTTTATATGAAGGATAACAGATCCCCATGAGTGGGTTACAGACTGGGATCTAATCCAGGGATTCAAGGGGTTTATATATAGGATAAAAGATCCCCAGGAGTGGGTTATAGACTGGGATCTAATCCAGGGATTCAGGATTTATGAATAGAATAACAGATCCCTGGGAGTGGGTTTCAGACTAGGATGTAATCTAGAGATTCAAGGGGTTTATATACAGAATAACAGATCCCTGTGTGTGGGTTACAGACTGGGATCTAATCCAGGGATGCAAGGGGTTTATATATAGAATAACAGTTCCCTGGGAATGGGTTATAGACTGAGATTTAATCCAGGGGTTCAGGGGGTTTATATATACAATAACAGATCCCTGGGAGTGAGTTACAGGCTGGGAACTAATCCAGGGATTCAAGGGTTTTATATGAAGGATAACAGATCCCCATGAGTGGGTTACAGACTGGGATCTAATCCAGGGATTCAAGGGGTTTATATATAGGATAAAAGATCCCCAGGAGTGGGTTATAGACTGGGATCTAATCCAGGGATTCAGGATTTATGAATAGAATAACAGATCCCTGGGAGCGGGTTTCAGACTAGGATCTAATCTAGAGATTCAAGGGGTTTATATACAGAATAACAGATCCCTGTGTGTGGGTTACAGACTGGGATCTAATCCAGGGATGCAAGGGGTTTATATATAGAATAACAGTTCCCTGGGAATGGGTTATAGACTGAGATTTAATCCAGGGGTTCAGGGGGTTTATATATACAATAACAGATCCCTGGGAGTGAGTTACAGGCTGGGAACTAATCCAGAGGTTCGGCAGTTGATAATATATAGTAAGAGATCCCCAGGGAGTGTTGGTAACAGATCTGGCCTCGAGGGGTTTATATACAAGACCACAAGACGTAGGAGAAGAATTAGGCCGTTCGGCCCATCGAGTCTGCTCTGCCATTTCATCGTGGGTGATCCATTTCCCTGCCAAACCCAATCCCCTGCCTTCTCCCCGTATCCTTTCATGCCCTGACTAATCAAGGATCAATCAAACTCCGCCTTTAATGCACCCAATGACCTGGCTTCCTCAGCCGCCTCTGGCAGCGAATTCCACTGATTCACCACCCGTTGGTTAAAAGAAATTCCTCCTCATCTCCGCTCTAAATGGACGTCTCTGTATTCTGAGTCTGTGGTCTCCGGTCAGAGGTTCTCCCACCGTGGAAAACATGCTCTTCAAATCCCACCCTACCGAGGCCTTTCAACATTTGATCGGTTTTAAAGGGATTTCCCTCTCATTAGTCTGAATTCCAGAGCCGTCAATCGCTCCTCCAATGTTAACTCTTTCATTTCTGGAATCATTTTCATGAACCTCCTTTAAACCCTCTCGACGTCAGCACATCTGTTCTAAGAGCTCCAAAACTGCTCACAATTGAGGTCTCACCAGTGCGTTATAAAGCCTCAATATTACATCTTTGCTTTTATATTCCAGTCGTCTTGTGATGAATACCAACAGTGCATTTGCCTTGCTCACCACCAACTCAACCTTTGGGAAATCCTGCCCAAGGACCCCCAAATCCCTTTGCAACTCGGATTCTTCAATTTTCTCCCCGTTTAGGAAAAGGTCTATGCTTTCACTCCTGCTACCAAAAACGCATGCCCATTCCATCTCTCACTTCTTTGTCCATTCTCCTAATCTGTTTAAGTCCTTCTGCATGCTCCCTGCTCCCTCAGCTCTACCCGCCCCTCCGCCTATCTTTGTATCGTCGACAAACCTGGTCACGAAGCCTTCAATCTCAACCTCCAAGTCGTTGACATACAACATAAAAAGAAGTAGTCCCAACACAGACCCTTGCGGAATACCTTGGATATCAGATAAACCGGAGTGGGTTAGAAGCTGGGGTCTAATCAAAGGGGGGGGGGTGTCATGGGAGGGGGTATATATAGAATAATAGATCCCTGGGAGTGGGTTAACAGCTGGGATCTAATCCGGGGGTCCAGGGATATGTATATATGGAATGATGGATCCCTGCGGTGGGTTACAGGCTGGGGTCTGGTCCAGGGGTTCAGTGGGTTAACTGCTGGAATCTAATCCAGGAGTTTATATATATATAGAATAATAGATCCCCAGGAGTGGGTTAATGGCTGGGATCTCTTCCAGGGATTTGGTGGGGGTGGGAGTGGTTATATATAGACTAACAGATCCCAGGAGTGGTGAGTGGGTTAATGGCTAGGATCTAATTCAGGTGTTTGGGAGGGGGAGTGGGGTTATATGTAGAACAACAGATCCCCAGGAGTGGGTTACAGGATGGGATCGTATGCAGGGTTTCGGTGGGTTTATATATCGAACAGCAGTTTCCTGGGAATGGGTTAATGGCTGGGATCTAATACAGGGGTTTGGGGGGGAGTGGGGTTATATGTAGAACAACAGATCCCCAGGAGTGGGTTACAGGCCGGGATCTAATCCAGGGGTTGAGAGGTTTATGACTCAATAAGAGCGGCAAGTGACTGCAGGTGCTGGACCCTGCAGCCTCAGACAGTCCGCTGCGGGAACTCAGATGGTCAGGCAGCGTCCGTGGGGGGAGGAATTGCCAGCGATTCGGGTTGAGACCGTGTGCCTCAGGAGTGAGAAAAGAATAAACCGACCAATTAGAACAGTTGTGTATTTTGCAGACTTTTACCAACTGTAACAGTGCTTCATTCTACAATATCCATGACTGAAATTGACTATTCTGTACACAAACATTAAATAAAGTGACGAATTTCACAGATATGTACTGAACTTTCCGAAAAAATGGGTGCAGGAAGTTCAACAAGTGGCTCACGATCTGAATAAATATTTTGTTTTGTACATGGGTGACACCCCCTCCAACACTGCCCTTGGAGAGGAGTCATGGCGTTCCCACAGAACAGCTCACAGAATCATTACAAACACAGAGGACACGGCCACGGATCTTAGTCCTGTCTTAGAAAGTGGCTGGCAAGTGGGGGGGTGGGGTTAGCAGACTCCGACTGTCTTTTTCCTCCTTCAGATGGTGGGCTGACAGTTCACTGTCATCCTCCAGTAGGTGTGGGGCGTTGTGGCCATTCTGACATCTGGCAGGGTAGTGGCTGTTTTAGTCACTTCCTCCGACAACACCCTCCATCTCTTTCTCCCGCTTGCCAACCCAATGCGATTGATGGCTTCTGATTCTGCACGTTTCCTCCAATCTGCCGGACGATTTTTTTTTGTTAAGCGGAGAAATTTCCCCGCTGTTGTCGGTGGAACTGTGGCAGTCCTGACTGGCAGAACCAGTCGTAAGTAGACTCTACTTTCCCCCAGATGAGTCCAAAATTCACAGCCTGGACAATGAGGGAGAAGTCCATCTGGATTCAGGTGGATATCATCAGTTGGAGGTGGTGGGGTGCGGGGTAGCGGAGGAAGAACCCCTTATCTGATCAATCCATGCACTGCGCCATCCGTGATTCCCCTTGCCACAATCGTCCACGTGCTCTGCCCAAGACGAGAAGATGCTCGGCAGAGCTTTATTCTCAGCCGGAGTTTGGATGCCCCCATCTTTGATCGGTTAGAGAGGGCAGTATAAAGACACCCATTGCCACAGTGCAGGGAGCAGTCACAGTACGTCGAGGGACACATTGTATTTGGAAAGTTCACAGCTTAACAAGCACCTCTGATCATATTTACAGTTGAGGAGCTGGAACTGGAACGGCCATCTGCTTTCCTCGAGACATACTGGAGGAGATACAGGTTGGGTTGGTCTGTGTTGGGTTGGATTGGATTATGTTTGATTGGGCTGTGTTGGGTAGAGTTGGGTTGGATTTCCCATCCTAAAATACACCTTCCCGACTTCAAGGGGGGGTTCAGACCTTGCTACGGAGCCGGGCAAGTGTTGGCAAGGGGACGCCGAGGATTCGGGCTGTGGTAGGAGGTAGGCAGGAAGGTGGGAGATTGGGAATGAGAGAATAGGGTCGGCAAAGCTAGGATGGTCTGCATGACGTCATGGGATGGGTAGGTCTTTAGCTAGGTTACTGTGTGTTGGGTTGGAGTATGCTGGGTTGAACAGTGTTGATTGTAATGTCTTGCAGTGAGTTAGACTGTGTTGGGTTGGGCTTTATTGGGTTCGACTGTGTTGGAATGGATATTGGTTGGTTGGGTTATATTGGGTTGAGTTGGGCTGTTGGGTTGGATTGGACAGTGTTGGGTTGTATACTATGTTGTGTTGAGATAGACTGTGTTGAGTTGGGTTGGACTGTTGTCAGATTGGGTTGGACTAAGTTGTATTGTGTTGTCTTAGCCCTACCCTATTTCATGCGGTCTTCCAGTAAGGGGCACAGACAAGGATGGATGATGTTGTCTCTATAAACTTACACTTGGGTCTGACAAAGAGTGCTATCCATGGTCCTAGAAGTGGATAGCGGAGGATCCGTGGTCATGGACGGACTGCCTGTCGATATTCCGTGGGGTACGTCCCATGCCCAGGTCACGTGGAGGCATTCTGGGACCATCGCTGGGGGTAAACACTATCCTTGACAGGAACGGGAACATTTTAATTTAATTCAGTGCCACAGTGCAGAGCAGGCCATTTCGGTCCTTCAAGCCGTGGCGCCCGTGGCAACCCCGATTTAAACCTACCCTGATCACAGGACAATTTACAACGACCCATTAACCGACCAGGTCGGTCTTTGGACCATGGGAGGAAGCTGGAGGAACCTGAAGAAAACTCACATACTCTGACGGGGAGGACATTAAAAAACTCCTGATAGGACGAGGCCAGAATCGAACTCTGAACTCTCGGAAAGCGTCGTGCGAACCGCTTCGATACAGCGGTGTCAGTAATTAATTGAGTTGGTCACCATTATTGTCCCCGTGTTTGTCGTCGTGTAGCACGTCGTTTGTAATAAGCAAGGGCTGCTCCTCGCCTTCTGGCTGCATTTGTGCCTCAACCTTCCTCATCTTTGGGGGGGGGGGTGCGCAGGAGGGAGGAGGCTGTCTTAGTTGGCCTACACACGGAGTGTTCAGGGGGTATGTCCGTGCCCGGGTAGCCATGGATAAAACACGTAGAGGTGCTTCAGGGCCACTGGACACTGTGGAGGGATACATGCCAACCTCGCTGAGGATGGGATGGTATTAGTTCAGTCGTGATTTTTCTGTTTTCTCATTTGTAAGGCAAGTGTGTAGTAGTAGCTTGAATTTATAATAGAGTTTTGTTTAATAAAACGTGTTTTTGTCAAAGAAACTGAATCGGGTTGGATGGGTTGGGTAATATCCCCCATCCTGATGGATTGCACTGGGTTCCTTTCCCCCACACCCGGGTTGAACATTGGGTCTGCATGAAATATAGGGCACCAGGGTTGCGTGGCAGTCTCAGAGCTTGGAGTTCCGGCATCCTCTGTAAGAAAGTTCCTACTTTCTTCCCGTGACCGCGTGGGTTTCCCCCGGGTGCACTGGTTTCCTCTCACATTGTTAAAAAGGGGTACAGTGTGTTGGCCTTCATCAACTTGGGATTGAGTTGAAGAGCCGTGGGGTAACGTTACATCTATACAGGACCCTGGTCAGACCCCACTTGGAGTACTGTGCTCAGTTCTGGGCGCCTCACTACAGGAAGGATGCGGAAACCACAGAAAGGGTGCAGAGGAGATTTACAAGGATGTTGCCTGGATTAGGGAGCATGCCTTATGAGAATAGGTTGAGTGAAATTGGCCTTTTCTCCTTGGAGTGACAGAGGGTGAGAGGTGACCTGATAGAGGTGTACAAGATACTGAGAGGCATTGATTGTGTGGATAGTCAGAGGCTTTTTCCCAGGGCTGAAATGGCTAACACGAGGGGCCATAGTTTTATGGTGCTTGGAAGTAGGTTCAGGGGAGATGTCAGAGGTAAGTTTTTCACACAGAGTGGTGGGTGTGTGGAGTACACTGCCAGCAATGGTGGTGGAGGTGGATACAATGGGGTCTTTAAGAGTCTGTTAGATATGTACATGGAGCTGAGAAAAATAGAGGGAAATTCTAGGCAGTTTCTAGAGTAGGTTGCACGGTCGGCACAAAATTGTGGGCCGAAGGGCCTGTAATGTGCTGTAGGGTTCTGTGTTTCGAGTGCAAAGGTTTCTAGGTTTATTGGTCATTATAATCACAGCGTAATCATTGGAATAATGTTGAACCATCTTTGAACCCTCTCCAGTTTCAGCACATCTTCTGTCCAAAACTGCTCAATAGGCTGAAAGTGAGACCTTACCAGTGTTTCATGAATTCCCAGCATTACATCCTTGGTTTTATATTTAAGTCCTGTTCAAATATTGCATTTGCCTTCCTCACTACAGACTCAACCTGTAAATTAACCTTTAGGGAATCTTGCACAAAGATTCCGAAATCCCTTCGCGCCTCAGCTTTTTGTATCTTCTCTCCATTTAGAAAATAGTCAGCCCTTTCATTTCTTCCAGCAAAGTGCATGATCATACAGCTCCCGGCTGATACGCCGCAGTGGGACTATTTACTCAGCTGGGGCTCTGACTCACGAGCACTCGGGGAGACCCCCTCCCCGTCCTCTGTAGCTCACCCTGAGTTCCGTTTCAGTGAGCCGCCGGCGAGGAGGCACGACATGAGGCTTGCTGTTGGAAAGGCCGTGTACTGGCGGGGAGAGACTTACACCTTTTCGCAGGACTGCTAGCCAGCGGTGGAGGTCGAAAGTGAGAGCAACAAGTACTACCCACTACCATAACCATATAACAATTACAGCACGGAAACAGGCCAGTTTAGCCCTTCTAGTCTCTGTCGAACTCTCCCTCTCACCTCATCCCACTGTGTTTAGGGTCGGGATAAACCGTGTGGCACGAAGGGACAGAAGGGCTTATTCCACGATGTTATCTCTGTAAAATATGGAGGGTGTAGGCGGGCTTGGGAATGCGGGGGGGGGGGTGATATTAGAAACATAGAAAAACTACAGCGCAATACAGGCCCTTCGGCCCACGATGCTGTGCCGAACGTATACTTACTTTAAAAATTACCTAGGGCTAATCATAGCCCTCTATTTTCTAAGAACCATAGAACACTACAGCACAGAAAACAGGCCATTCGGCCCCTCTAGTCTGTGCCGAAACTTTATTCCACTAGTCTCATTGACCTGCACCCAGTCCATGACCCTCCAGACCTCTCCCATCCGTATTTATTGGTTGGAATCTATCGGGATTTGGGAGGATAGGGATGGAATGACGACGGGAGATGGCGGTGGGGTTGGGAGATGGAAGTTCGTAGGGGTGCAGAGCAGGTGTTGGCAAGGTGTGTGGGGGGAGACCAGCCCCTGACCGATGGGCGTTCCAGCTCGCAGTAACAGTTCAAGAAGCGGGTAAGAGTTAGTGCAAAGTTACAATTCCAAGGGGGTTCAAGGGCGCCGCGATATAAGGTGGCATTAGGGTACACTCACAACACCGAGACCTGCACGAGGGTAGATACAGTAGCTACTGAGGAGGAGAGGCAGGTTCACAGGAGCTGGAAACGTTTGCCCCGTCCGGGCTTGCTGGATGGATTGCAGGGCTGGGAGGCTTGGGAATGGAGGGTGGCGGAGGAGGGGAATTCCTCCCTGCCCTGCCCCGGAGGAAGGGCTGGCGGAAGAGTCAGTTCACGGGCTTCGTGGACCCAGCTCCTGTGAGGCCTCCCTCGTGAGATGCCATCACGGTTCACAGTGACACAAACACCACGGTACGCAAAACCGGTGGGGTGGTGGATTCAGCGGGGGCGGGGGTGGGAGTCTAGGGGTGGTGGGGGAGCGTCTGTGCATTCCACGATCGATCAACAATTCAGGGTGGGAGGGGAACTCTTCCCGCCACCGCCCTCCCACCCTCAGGATCCGGCAAACCCGCGGGACGCTCGGGGCTTCCAATCGGGCACGTGGTTAGGCAGCCCTGCTTCCCTTGTTGGGGTCCCCCACTCCTGGATCTCCTAGCAACCAGGTGCTTCAGAGACAGTCTTGTTGTTACCAGGGGAACTGGTCTCCAGGAAGCCATGGCCTGTTGCTAGGGCACTAGCCCTTAGGCAACAATGGCCTGGTCTCTAGGTAACCATGGCTTCTTTCACCATGGGCACTGGTCTCCAGGCAACCATAGCCTCTGTTGCTAGAGCACAGGGTTTCCAGGCAGCCGTAGACTTTATAACTAGGGTACTGGTCTCCTGGCAACTATGGCATCCGCTGCCAGGGACCAGACTTTTGGCAGCCATACCTCAGTTACCAAAGGTGCTGGTCTCCAAGTAGCCAAGGCCTCCATCACCAAGGGTGTTGGTCTCCTGGCAACCAGAGGCTCTTGTGCCAATCGGGCCATGGTCTCTGGGCAACTTTGAGCTATTGGAGACGGCTTTACACAGTGCCGAGTCCAGGACACTCCAGAGGTGAGACATCAATTCCCAGGGCATCTCCAGACAGTAACGGCTCGGAGCGACGGAGAAGTTATCTTTCCACGGAGGCCGCCTCGGGCTCAGCCAATCAACCAATGAGAGTGCCAGGTCAAGCAGCGTCCACCAATCAGAGCAGACGGCCCCAGAGTTTCCGGCCAATGGATGGCAAACATCCCCTCCCCCCCCCCCACCCGGCACCCACCTCAGTCCAAGAGTTCAGTTCCTGGAACAGGCAAACTATTGGATCTTTCCAACCTTTGGAATTTCGGAAAATAGTTCCGAGTGCGATTCGGAATGGCCTAACCGGTCCTTTAGGGTTTGCCGGGGACTCACAAGGGAATTACTTTCAAATATATATATATAAATATATTTATATATATAGATATCTCTGTGCAATAGTGGGACAATGATTCATGATACATGCATTTCTTCTCTCTCTCTCTTTCTCTCTCTCTTCCACACTCTCTCCCTCATTGCAATTGTCCAAAGACACGTTCTGTAACAAATCTTTCTTAGAAATGGCTTTCATGTGTCTTGCTTTAGTGGCCGATAATTTGGGTGATGGGGGAGAGGGGAGGAAAGGAGAGAGATTGAAAGGGAGAGAGGGAGAGGGAATAGAGAGATGAAGAGAGAGGTCAGGGACAGAGGGAGAGGGGGGATTAGAGAGAGAAAGGGATAGCAAGTGGGGGGCATTGAGGGAGAGGGGGAGTGGAACAGACTTAGAGAGAGAGAGAGGATAGGACAGATGGAGGAGTAGAGAAAGAGGGGGATAGAAAGAGAAGGGCGAGTGAAACAGAGGCAGAGAGAGAGAGGAGTGGAACAGAGATAGAGGGGGGTAGAGACAGAGAAAGAGGGCAGAGAGAGAGAAAGGAGTGAAACAGAGAGAGAGGGGTAGAGATGGAAAGGAGAGAAGAGAGAGAAGGAGGAGTGGAATAGAGAGAGTGTGTAGAGTCAGAGGGGGGGCAGAGAAAGAGGTATGAGACTGGGACAGAGCACGAGGCAAGATGAGGAGAAGGTGAGAAGTGAGGATAAGGAGAAAGAGGGAGGCAGGAAGCGAGGAAGACAGGATCTGAGATGGGAAAGAGGAACGAGGGAGCTAGATAGGAGAAGGTAAAGAGAAAGAAAAGGGGGGAGCTGGGCCAAGGGAAGTTCGAAATGTGGGAGAGAGCCTGTCGAAGAGAGAGAGAGAGAGAGAGAGAGAGGCCAAGCTGGAGAGAGGGATGAGGGGGGGAGGGAGGAGGAGAAGCGAGAGATGAGCCCCTCATTCAGAGAAGAGACTGGCGAAAGATTTCCTCAAACTGCGGATCGATTCAGCCTTCACCTCATCCTGACTAGGGGCTGAACGAGGAGCCAATGTTTCTGGAATGTTGAAGGTATTTGTCAGAGATTTGGATTTGCTGTGAACAACGTCAAAAGGGTTACTATTAAGCAGAGGGCCAGAAAATCACCACGATCCCTTCCAACCCTGACAGAGGGACGTTGTTAAACTTCAGGGTGTTACAGCAGGGCGGCTGAGGCTGTAGAAGTGAGGCCTCCCCTCGCTCTCCACCCTCCCTCTGTCTCCCCCCACCCTCCCTCCCACTCTCTCCTCCACCTCCCCTTTCTCTCTCTCCTCCCTCTCTCCCCCACCCATCTCCTGCCTGTTCTCCCTCTCCCTCGACATCTACCCCTCCCTCCTCCTCTCACCTCCCTCCTCCCTCCCACTCTCTCTCCCCCAACCCTTCCTCCCGTTCTCCGCTTCCTCTCCCTCAAACCCCCTCTCCCTCTATCCCTCCCTCTCACCTCCACCACCCTCCCTTCCCCTCCCTCTCCCCATTCATCTCCCTCCCATTCTCCCACCCTCTTCCTCTCCCTCTCACCTCCACCACCCCTCCATCTCCCATCCTTCTCTCACTCCCATTCTCCCTCTCTCTCCTCTCACTCTCCCCCACTCTTTACCTCCCTCTCCCTTTCCCTCGCTGCTTCCCCCTGTCTACCCCTCCCTCTCCTCCTCCCCCTCCCTCTGTCCCAGCCTCCCTCCATCATTCTATCTGTCCAACTCCACTCCAGCACGATCTCCCTCCTGCACGCACAACCCTACTACACTCCCTCTCCCTCACAATCCTGCTCCCTCACCCACTCCCCTTCCTCCTGCCCTCTGCCAGGATCTCGCTCTTCTCAACTCATCCTCCATTTCCTCCCTCTGACCCATTTCTGTCCACCGTCCCCCCATCTGCAGCTCTTTAGGCCACAGTCGATGCCTTTTGGGTCAGTGCCTGATCGGCCAAGGGGTTCCACCGTCTGAAGCTGGGGAGGAAGGCAGTCAGGAAGACGGAGAGGGAAGTAGGGGAGGGAGGGGGTCACAGAGTCAGGGAGGGGTGTCGGGGAGAGATGTGGTTATGGAGACGAGGAGGGGTGTAGAGGAGAGATGGGGTTATGGAGACGAGGAGGGGTGTCAGGGAGAGATGGGGTTATGGAGACGAGGAGGGGTGTCAGGGAGAGATGGGGTTATGGAGACGAGGAGGGCTGTAGGGGAGAGATGGGGTTATGGAGACGAGGAGGGGTGTAG
Organism: Mobula birostris; assembly: GCF_030028105.1. NCBI lineage: Eukaryota > Metazoa > Chordata > Chondrichthyes > Myliobatiformes > Myliobatidae > Mobula > Mobula birostris. The sequence continues at coordinate 21,826 of NW_027277600.1, forward strand.
GGGAGAGATGGGGTTACGGAGACGAGGAGGGGTGGAGGGGAGAGATGGGGTTATGGAGACGAGGAGGGGTGTAGGGGAGAGATGGGGTTATGGAGACGAGGAGGGGTGTAGAGGAGAGATGGGGTTATGGAGACGAGGAGGGGTGTCAGGGAGAGATGGGGTTATGGAGACGAGGAGGGCTGTAGGGGAGAGATGGGGTTATGGAGACGAGGAGGGGAGTAGGGGAGAGATGGGGTTATGGAGATGAGGAGGGGTGTAGGGGAGAGATGGGGTTCTGGAGACGAGGAGGGGTGTAGGGGAGAGATGGGGTTATGGAGACGAGGAGGGGTTTAGGGGAGAGATGGGGTTATGGAGATAAGGAGGGGAGTAGGGGAGAGATGGGGTTATGGAGACGAGGAGGGGTGTAGGGGAGAGATGGGGTTATGGAGACGGGGACAGGTGTAGGGAGAGATGGGGTTATGGAGATGTGGAGGGGTGTAGGGGAGAGATGGGGTTATGGAGACGAGGAGGGCTGTAGGGGAGAGATGGGGTTACGGAGACGAGGAGGGGTGTAGGGGAGAGATGGAGTTATGGAGACGAGGAGGGGTGTAGGGGAGAGATGGGGTTATGGAGACGAGGAGGGGTGTAGGGGAGAGATGGGGTTATGGAGACGAGGAGGGGTGTAGGGGAGAGATGGGGTTATGGAGATGAGGAGTGGTGGAGGGGAGAGATGGGGTTATGGAGACGAGGAGGGGAGTAGGGGAGAGATGGGGTTATGGAGATGAGGAGGGGTTTAGGAGAGAGATGGGGTTATGGAGACGAGGAGGGGTGGAGGGGAGAGATGGGGTTATGGAAATGAGGAGGGCTGTAGGGGAGAGATGGGGTTATGGAGACGAGGAGGGGTGTAGAGGAGAGATGGGGTTATGGAGACGAGGAGGGGTGTCAGGGAGAGATGGGGTTATGGAGACGAGGAGGGCTGTAGGGGAGAGATGGGGTTATGGAGACGAGGGGTGTAGGGGAGAGATGGGGTTATGGAGACGAGGAGGGGTGTAGGGGAGAGATGGGGTTATGGAGACGGGGACAGGTGTAGGGAGAGATGGGGTTATGGAGACGAGGAGGGGTGTAGGGGAGAGATGGGGTTATGGAGACGAGGAGGGCTGTAGGGGAGAGATGGGGTTATGGAGACGAGGAGGGGTGTAGGGGAGAGATGGGGTTATGGAGACGAGGAGGGGTGTAGGGGAGAGATGGGGTTATGGAGACGAGGAGGGCTGTAGGGGAGAGATGGGGTTACGGAGACGAGGAGGGGTGGAGGGGAGAGATGGGGTTATGGAGACGAGGAGGGGTGTAGGGGAGAGATGGGGTTATGGAGACGAGGAGGGGTGTAGGGGAGAGATGGGGTTATGGAGACGAGGAGGGGTGTAGGGGAGAGATGGGGTTATGGAGACGAGGAGGGGTGGAGGGGAGAGATGGGGTTATGGAAATGAGGAGGGCTGTAGGGGAGAGATGGGGTTATGGAGACGAGGAGGGCTGTAGGGGAGAGATGGGGTTACGGAGACGAGGAGGGGTGGAGGGGAGAGATGGGGTTATGGAGACGAGGAGGGGTGTAGGGGAGAGATGGGGTTATGGAGACGAGGAGGGGTGTAGGGGAGAGATGGGGTTATGGAGACGAGGAGGGGTGTAGGGGAGAGATGGGGTTATGGAGACGAGGAGGGGTGGAGGGGAGAGATGGGGTTATGGAAATGAGGAGGGCTGTAGGGGAGAGATGGGGTTATGGAGACGAGGAGGGGTTTAGGGGAGAGATGGGGTTATGGAGACGAGGAGGGGTGTAGGGGAGAGATGGGGTTATGGAGACGAGGAGGGGTTTAGGGGAGAGATGGGGTTATGGAGACGAGGAGGGGAGTAGGGGAGAGATGGGGTTATGGAGACGAGGAGGGGTGTAGGGGAGAGATGGGGTTATGGAGACGAGGAGGGGTGTAGGGGAGAGATGGGGTTATGGAGACGAGGAGGGGTTTAGGGGAGAGATGGGGTTATGGAGATGAGGAGGGGAGTAGGGGAGAGATGGGGTTATGGAGACGAGGAGGGGTGTAGGGGAGAGATGGGGTTATGGAGACGGGGACAGGTGTAGGGAGAGATGGGGTTATGGAGATGAGGAGGGGTGTAGGGGAGAGATGGGGTTATGGAGACGAGGAGGGCTGTAGGGGAGAGATGGGGTTACGGAGACGAGGAGGGGTGGAGGGGAGAGATGGGGTTATGGAGACGAGGAGGGGTGTAGGGGAGAGATGGGGTTATGGAGACGAGGAGGGGTGTAGGGGAGAGATGGGGTTATGGAGACGAGGAGGGGTGTAGGGGAGAGATGGGGTTATGGAGACGAGGAGGGGTGGAGGGGAGAGATGGGGTTATGGAAATGAGGAGGGCTGTAGGGGAGAGATGGGGTTATGGAGACGAGGAGGGGTTTAGGGGAGAGATGGGGTTATGGAGACGAGGAGGGGTGTAGGGGAGAGATGGGGTTATGGAGACGAGGAGGGGTTTAGGGGAGAGATGGGGTTATGGAGACGAGGAGGGGTTTAGGGGAGAGATGGGGTTATGGAGATGAGGAGGGGAGTAGGGGAGAGATGGGGTTATGGAGACGAGGAGGGGTGTAGGGGAGAGATGGGGTTATGGAGACGAGGAGGGGTGTAGGGGAGAGATGGGGTTATGGAGACGAGGAGGGGTTTAGGGGAGAGATGGGGTTATGGAGATGAGGAGGGGAGTAGGGGAGAGATGGGGTTATGGAGACGAGGAGGGGTGTAGGGGAGAGATGGGGTTATGGAGACGGGGACAGGTGTAGGGAGAGATGGGGTTATGGAGATGAGGAGGGGTGTAGGGGAGAGATGGGGTTATGGAGACGAGGAGGGCTGTAGGGGAGAGATGGGGTTACGGAGACGAGGAGGGGTGGAGGGGAGAGATGGGGTTATGGAGACGAGGAGGGGTGTAGGGGAGAGATGGGGTTATGGAGACGAGGAGGGGTGTAGGGGAGAGATGGGGTTATGGAGACGAGGAGGGGTGTAGGGGAGAGATGGGGTTATGGAGACGAGGAGGGGTGGAGGGGAGAGATGGGGTTATGGAAATGAGGAGGGCTGTAGGGGAGAGATGGGGTTATGGAGACGAGGAGGGGTTTAGGGGAGAGATGGGGTTATGGAGACGAGGAGGGGTGTAGGGGAGAGATGGGGTTATGGAGACGAGGAGGGGTTTAGGGGAGAGATGGGGTTATGGAGACGAGGAGGGGTTTAGGGGAGAGATGGGGTTATGGAGACGGGGACAGGTGTAGGGAGAGATGGGGTTATGGAGATGAGGAGGGGTGGAGGGGAGAGATGGGGTTATGGAGACAAGGAGGGACATAGGGGAGAGATGGGGTTATGGAGACGAGGACGGGTGGAGGGGAGAGATGGGGTTATGGAGACGAGGACAGGTGTAGGGAGAGATGGGGTTATGGAAACGAGGAGGGCTGTACGGGAGAGATGGGGTTATGGAGACGAGGAGGGACATAGGGGAGAGATGGGGTTATGGAGACGAGGAGGGGTGTCAGGGAGAGATGGGGTTATGGAGACGAGGAGGGGTGTAGGGGAGAGATGGGGTTATGGAGACGAGGAGGGGTGTAGGGGAGAGATGGGGTTATGGAGACGAGGAGGGGTTTAGGGGAGAGATGGGGTTATGGAGATGAGGAGGGGAGTAGGGGAGAGATGGGGTTATGGAGACGAGGAGGGGTGTAGGGGAGAGATGGGGTTATGGAGACGGGGACAGGTGTAGGGAGAGATGGGGTTATGGAGATGAGGAGGGGTGTAGGGGAGAGATGGGGTTATGGAGATGAGGAGGGCTGTAGGGGAGAGATGGGGTTACGGAGACGAGGAGGGGTGGAGGGGAGAGATGGGGTTATGGAGACGAGGAGGGGTGTAGGGGAGAGATGGGGTTATGGAGACGAGGAGGGGTGTAGGGGAGAGATGGGGTTATGGAGACGAGGAGGGGTGTAGGGGAGAGATGGGGTTATGGAGACGAGGAGGGGTGGAGGGGAGAGATGGGGTTATGGAAATGAGGAGGGCTGTAGGGGAGAGATGGGGTTATGGAGACGAGGAGGGGTTTAGGGGAGAGATGGGGTTATGGAGACGAGGAGGGGTGTAGGGGAGAGATGGGGTTATGGAGACGAGGAGGGGTTTAGGGGAGAGATGGGGTTATGGAGACGAGGAGGGGTTTAGGGAGAGATGGGGTTATGGAGATGAGGAGGGGAGTAGGGGAGAGATGGGGTTATGGAGACGAGGAGGGGTGTAGGGGAGAGATGGGGTTATGGAGACGGGGACAGGTGTAGGGAGAGATGGGGTTATGGAAACGAGGAGGGCTGTACGGGAGAGATGGGGTTATGGAGACGAGGAGGGACATAGGGGAGAGATGGGGTTATGGAGACGAGGAGGGGTGTCAGGGAGAGATGGGGTTATACAGATGAGGAGGGGTGTCAGGGAGAAATGGGTTATGGGGACGAGGAGGGATGTAGTGGAGGGAAGGGTTCATGGAGATGGGGAGGGGTATAGGGGAGTGAGGCGGTGATGGAGATGGGGAGGGGTGTAGGGGAGGGAGGGGTCTCGGAGACGGGGTGGGGTGTTGGGGATGAAGGTGGTACGGACACATGGAGTAGTGTAGGGGCCAGCAATGGCGGGGAGGGACTGAGAGACCCCTGGTCAGTGTACAGATCTGCCCCTGAGAGAGGGGGACTGAGAGAC
>NW_027277601.1:0-26547 GCF_030028105.1 Mobula birostris
TTTGCTCGCCTCTCATAGCTTCCCCTATATCGCCGTGTTTTCGCGCACCTCTCATGTCTTCACCTAGATCGCTATGTTTTCGCTCCTCTCAATACTTCCCCTATATCGCTGTGTTTTCAAGCACATCTGATACATTTTGCCGTATCGCCGTGTTTTCGCACACCTCTCATAATTTCCCCTATATTGCCCTGTTCTCGCGCACCTCTCATGTCTTCCACTACCTCGCTGTGTTTTCTAGCACTTCTGATGCATTCCCCTGTAACACCAAGTTTTCGCGCACCTCTCATACTTTCCCATATATCGCCGTGCTTACCGCACCTCTCATACCTCCCCCAATATCGCCATGTTTCTATGCACATCTCATACCTTCTCCTATATCGCTGTTTTTGCGCACCTCCGATAGCATCCCATATATCGCTGTTCCTTCGAGCACCTCTCATACCTTCCCTATATCGCCCTGTTTTGCGCAGCTCCTATACCTTCCCTTATATCACTGCGTTTTCGTGCACCTTTCATACCTTCCCCTATATCGCTGTATTTTCGCACACCTCTCATAACTTCTCCTATATCGCTGTGTTTTTGTGCACCTCTCATACCTTCCCTAATATCACTGCGTTTTCATGCACATCTCATCACGTCCCCTATATCGCTGTGTATTCACGTACCTCCCATAGCATCCCTATATCGCTGTGCCTTGCGCACCTCTCATAGCTTCCCCTATATCGCTGTCTTTTCGTGCACATCCCATAGATTCACCTTTATCGCTGTGTTATTGCTCACCTCTCATAGCTTCCCCTGTATCGCCGTGTTTTTGCTCATCTCTCATAGCTTCCCCTATATTGCCATGTTTTCGCGCACCTCTCATGTCTTCACCTAGATCGCTGTTTTCGATCCTCTCAATACTTCCCCTATATCGCTGTGTTTTCTCGCACATCTGATACATTCTCCCGTATCGCCGTGCTTTCACACATCTCTCATAATTTACCCTATGTCGCCGTGTTCTCGCACACCTCTCATAACTTCCCCTATATCACTGTGTTTTCGCGCACGTCCCATTGCGTCCCCTATATCGCTTTGTTTTCGCGCACCTCTCATAGCTTCCCCTATATCGCCCTGTTTTCATACAAATCCCATAGCTTCCACTATATTGCCCTGTTTTAGCGCACCTCTCATGTATTCCACTACATAGCTGTGTTTTCTGGTGCCTCTGATGCATTCCCCTGTAACGCCAAGTTTTCACGCACCTCTCATACTTTCCCCTATATCGCCGTGTTTACGCGCACCTCTCATACCTCCCCCTATATCGCCATGTTTTTATGCACATCTCATACCGTCTCCTATATCGCTGTGTTTTCGCGCACCTCCCATAGCATCCCTATATCGCTGTGCCTTCGTGAACCTCTCATACCTTCCCCTATATCGCTGTGATTTCACGCACCTCTCTTAACTTCTCCTATATCGCTGTGTTTTTGTGTACCTCTCATACCTTCCCTAATATCACTGCGTTTTCATGCACATCTCATAACTTCCCCTGTATCGCTGTCTTTTCGCACACATCCCATAGATTCACCTTTTATCGCTGTGTTATTGCTCACCTCTCATAGCTTCCCCTATATCGCCGTGTTGTTATGCACATCTCATAACGTCCTCTATATCGCTGTATATTCGCGCACCTCCCATAGCTTCCCTTATATCGCTGTGCTTTCGCGCACCTCTCATACCTTCCCAAATATCGCCGTTTTTGCGCACCTCCCATTCCTTCACCTATTTCGCTTATTCGTGCACCTCTCATGCATTCCCGTATACCGCTGTGTTTTTGCACACCTCTCATACCTTCCCCAATATCACCGTGTTTTCATGCACATCTCATAACGTCCCCAATGTCGCTGGGTTTTCACGCACCTCTCATAACTTCCCCTCTATCGCCCTGTTTTCGCGCTCCTCTCATACCTTCCCCTATATCACTGTGTTTTCACGCAGCTCTCATACCTTCCCCTATATCGCTGTGTTTTCGCACACCTCTCACGGCTTCCCGACTATCGCCGTGTATTCATGCACATCTCGTACCTTCCCCTATATCGCTGTGCTTTCACGCACCTCCCATAGCTTCGCCTACATCGCTGTTTTCGCGCACCTCTCATACCTTCCCCTATATCGATGTATTTTTGCGCACATCTCATACCTTTTCCTATATTGATGTGTTTTCATGCACATCTCATAACGTCCCCTATATCGCTCTGCATTTGCGCACCTCCCATAGCATCCCTTGTATTGCTGTGCCTTCGCGCACCTCTCATACCTTCCCAAATATCGCCCTGTTTTCGCGCACCTCCCATTCCTTCAACTATATCGCTATTTTCGTGCACCTCTCATGCAATCCCGTATACCGCTGTGTTTTTGCACAACTCTCATACCTTCCCCAATATCACCATGTTTTCATGCACATCTCATAACGTCCCCAATGTCGCTGGGTTTTCACGCACCTCTCATAACCTCCCCTCTATCGCCCTGTTTTCGCGCTCCTCTCATACCTTCCCCTATATCACTGTGTTTTCGCGCACCTCTCATACCTTCCCCTAAATCGCTGTATTTTCGCACACCTCTCATGGCTTCCCCAATATCGCCGTGTTTTCATGCACATCTCATAACGTCTCCTATATCTCTGTGTATTCACGCACCTCCCATAGCATCCCCTGTATCTCTGTGCCTTTGCGCACCGCTCATACCTTCCCCTATATCGCCCTGTTTCCCGCGCACCTCCCATGGGTTCGTATACATCGCTGTGTTCTTGCACACCTCTCATATCTTCCCCTATATCGCCCTGTTTTCGCGCACATCCCATAACTTCAACTTTATCGCTGTGTTATTGCTTACCTCTCATAGCTTACCCTATATTGCCGTGTTTTCGCGCACCTCTCATGTCTTCACCTATATCGCTGTGTTTTCGCTCCTCTCATTACTTCCCCTCTATCACTCTGTGTTCTCGCACTTCTGATACTGTTCCCTGTTTCAACGTGTTCTCGCACACCTCTCATATCTTCCCCTATATCGCTGTGTTTTCGTGCACCTCCCATACCATCCCCTATATTGCTGTGCCTTCGCACACCTCTCATACCTTTCCCTATATCACCCTGTTTTCGAGCACCTCCCATAACTTCCCCTATATCGCTGTGTTTTCGTGTACCTCTCATACCTCCCCTTATATCGCTGTCTTTTCACGCACCTCTCATACCTTCTCCTGTATTGCTGTATTTTTGCGTACCTCTCATAACTTCCCCTATATTGCCGTGTTTTTGTGCACATCTCATACGATCCCCAATATCGCACAGTTTTCGCGCACCTCCGATTCCTACCCCTATGTCGCTGTGTTTTCGTGCACCTTTCATACCTTCCCCTATATCGCTGTGTTTTCACACACCTCTCATAACTTCTTCTATATCACTGAGTTTTTGTGCACCTCTCCTACCTTCCCGAATATCGCTGAGTTTTCATGCACATCTCATCACGTCCCCTATATCGCTGTGTATTCGCGCACCTCCCATAGCATCCCCTATATCGCTGTGCCTTGCGCACCTCTCATAGCTTCCCCTATATCGCTGTCTTTTTGTGCACATCCCATAGATTCAGCTTTATCGCTGTGTTATTGCTCACCTCTCATAGCTTCCCCTGTATCGCTGTGTTTTTGCTCAGCTCTCATGTCTTCACCTAGATCGCTATGTTTTCGCTCCTCTCAATACTTCCCCTATATCGCTGTGTTTTCTCACACAATTAATACATTCTCCCGTATCTCTGTTTTCGCACAGCTCTCATTATTTCCCCTATATCGCCGTGTTCTCGCGCACCTCTCATACCTTCCCCTATATGGCCCTGTTTTCGCGCACATCCCATAACTTCAACTTTATCGCTGTGTTATTGCTTACCTCTCATAGCTTACCCTATATTGCCGTGTTTTCGCGCACCTCTCATGTCTTCACCTATATCGCTGTGTTTCCGCTCCTCTCATTACTTCCCCTCTATCACTCTGTGTTCTCGCACTTCTGATACTGTTCCCTGTTTCAACGTGTTCTTGCACACCTCTCATATCTTCCCCTATATCGCTGTGTTTTCGTGCACCTCCCATACCATCCCCTATATTGCTGTGCCTTCGCACACCTCTCATACCTTTCCCTATATCACCCTGTTTTCGAGCACCTCCCATAACTTCCCCTATATCGCTGTGTTTTCGTGTACCTCTCATACCTCCCCTTATATCGCTGTCTTTTCACGCACCTCTCATACCTTCTCCTGTATTGCTGTATTTTTGCGTACCTCTCATAACTTCCCCTATATTGCCGTGTTTTTATGCACATCTCATACGATCCCCAATATCGCACAGTTTTCGCGCACCTCCGATTCCTTCCCCAATGTCGCTGTGTTTTCGTGCACCTTTCATACCTTCCCCTATATCGCTGTGTTTTCACACACCTCTCATAACATCTTCTATATCACTGAGTTTTTGTGCACCTCTCATACCTTCCCGAATATCGCTGAGTTTTCATGCACATCTCATCACGTCCCCTATATCGCTGTGTATTCGCGCACCTCCCATAGCATCCCCTATATCGCTGTGCCTTGCGCACCTCTCATAGCTTCCCCTATATCGCTGTCTTTTTGTGCACATTCCATAGGTTCAGCTTTATCGCTGTGTTATTGCTCACCTCTCATAGCTTCCCCTGTATCGCCGTGTTTTTGCTCAGCTCTCATGTCTTCACCTAGATCGCTATGTTTTCGCTCCTCTCAATACTTCCCCTATATCGCTGTGTTTTCTCACACAATTGATACATTCTCCCGTATCTCTGTTTTCGCACAGCTCTCATTATTTCCCCTATATTGCCGTGTTCTCGCGCACCTCTCATACCTTCCCCTATATCGCCCTGTTTTCGCGCACATCCCGTACCTTCCACTATAATGCCCTGTTTTCGTGCACCTCTCATGTCTTCCACTACATCGCTGTGTTTTCTGGCACCTCTGATGCATTCCCCTGTAACGCCATGTTTTTATGCACATCTCATACCGTCTCCTATATCGCTGTGTTTTCGCGCACTCCCATAGCATCCCCTATATCGCTGTGCCTTCGTGCACCTCTCATACCTTCCCCTATATCGCTGCGTTTTCGTGCACCTCTCATACCTTCCCCTATATGGCTGTGTTTTCATGCACATATCATAACGTCCCCTATATCGCTGTGTATTCGTGCACCTCCCATTCCTTCCCGAATATATCTCTGTGCTTTCGTGCACCTTTCATATCTTCCCCTATATCGCTGTGTTTTCGCACACCTCTCATAACTTCTCCTATATCGCTGTGTTTTTGTGCACCTCTGATACCTTCCCTAATATCGCTGCGTTTTCATGCACATCTCATCACGTCCCCTATATCGCTGTGTATTCACGCACCTCCCATAGCATCCCCTATATCGCTGTGCCTTGCGCACCTCTCATAGCTTCCCCTATATCGCTGTCTTTTCGCGCACATCCCATAGATTCACCTTTATCGCTGTGTTATTGCTCACCTCTTATAGCTTCCCCTGTATCGCCGTGTTTTTGCTCACCTCTCATAGCTTCCCCTATATCGCCGTGTTTTCGCGCACCTCTCATGTTTTCCCTTATATCACCGTGTTTTCGCACACCTTCCATAGCATCCCCTATATTGCTGTGCCTTCACATACCTCTCATAACTTCATCTATATCACCCTGTTTTCGAGCACCTTCCATACCTTCCCCTATATCGCTGTGTTTTCATGCACCTCTCATACCTCCCCCTATATCGCTGTGCCTTGCGCACCTCTCATACCTTCCCCTATATCGCTGTTCCTTGCGCCCCTTCATTCCTTCCCCTAAATTGCTGTCTTTTTGCGCACATCCCATAGATTCACCTTTATTGCTGTGTTATTGCTCATCTCTCATAGCTTCCCCTGTATCGCCGTGTTTTTGCGCACCCCTCATAACTTCCCCTATATCGCCGTGTTGTTATGCACATCTCATAACGTCCCCTATATCGCTGTGTATTCGCGCACCTCCCATAGCATCCCCTATATCGCTGTGTTTTCGTGCACCTCTCATGTCGTCACCTAGATCGCTATGTTTTCGCTCCTCTCATTACTTCCCCTATATCGTTGTTTTCTCGCACATCTGATACATTCTCCCATATCGTCGTGTTTTCGCCCACCTCTCATAATTTCCCCTATATCGCCGTGTTTTCGCGCACCTCTCATAAATTCCCCTATATCGCCGTGTTCTCGCACATCTCTCATACCTTCCCCTATATCACTGTGTTTTCGTGCACATCCCATAGCTTCCATTATATTGCCCTATTTTTGTGCACCTCTCATGTCTTCCCCTATATCACTGTGTTTTCGCGCACCTCCCGTAGCATCGCCTATATTGCTGTGCCTTCGTGCCCCTCTCATAACTTCTCCCATATCGCTGCATTTTTGTGCACCTCTCGTGGCTTCCCCAATATCGCCGCGTTTTCATGCACGTCTCTTAATGTCCCCTATATCGCTGGGTATTCGTGCACCTCCCATAGCGTCCCCTATATCGCTGTGCTGTCGCTCACCTCTCATATCTACGCATATATCGCCTTGTTTTCGCACACCTCCCATACCTTCCCCTATATCGGTGTCTTTTCACACACCTCTCATGGCTTCCCCAATATCGCCATATTTTCATGCACATCTCATAACGTCCCCTATATCGCTGTGTATTCACGCTGCTCCCATAGAATCCCCTATATCGCTGTTTCTTCGTGCACCTCTCATACCTTCCCCAATATCGCCCTGTTTTCGCACACCTCTCATGGCCTCGCCTACATCGCTGTGTTTTCGCACACCTCTCATAGCTTCCCCTATATTGCTGTCTTTTCACGCTCATCTCATCGCTTCACCTTTATCGCTGTGGTATTGCTCACCTCCCATAGCTTCCCCTATATTGCCATGTTTTCACGCAATTCTCATATCTTCACCTATATCGCTGTGTTTCCGCTCCTCTCATTACTTCCCCTATATCGCTCTGTGTTCTCGCACCTCTGATACATTCCCCTGTTTCTCCGTGTTCTCGCACACTTTTCATATCTTCCCCTATATCAATGTGTTTTGGCGCTCGTCCAATAGCGCCCCCTATATCGCTGTGTTTTCGCGCACCTCTCATACCTCCCCCTATATCGCCCTGTTTTTGCGCACCTCCCATAGCATCCCCTATATTGCTGTCTTTTCACGCTCATCTCATCGCTTCACCTTTATCGCTGTGGTATTGCTCACCTCCCATAGCTTCCCCTATATTGCCATGTTTTCACGCAATTCTCATATCTTCACCTATATCGCTGTGTTTCCGCTCCTCTCATTACTTCCCCTATATCGCTCTGTGTTCTCGCACCTCTGATACATTCCCCTGTTTCTCCGTGTTCTCGCACACTTTTCATATCTTCCCCTATATCAATGTGTTTTGGCGCTCGTCCAATAGCGCCCCCTATATCGCTGTGTTTTCGCGCACCTCTCATACCTCCCCCTATATCGCCCTGTTTTTGCGCACCTCCCATAGCATCCCCTATATTGCTGTGTTTTCACGCACCTCTCATAACTTCTCCTACATTGCTGTATTTTTGCACACCTCACATAACTTCTTCTATATGGCCGTGTTTTTATGCAGATCTCATAACGTCCCTTATATCGCTGTGTATTCACGCACCTCCCATAGCATCCCCTATATCGCTGTGCGCTCGCGCACCTCTCATACCTTCCCCTATATCGCCGTTTTCACGCACCTCCCATTACTTCCCCTATATCGCTGTGCTTTCACGCACCTCTCATAATTTCTCCTATATCGCTGTGTTTTTGTGCACCTCTCATACCTTCTCCTATATCGTTGTGTTTTCACGCACCTCTCATAACTTCTCTTACATTGCTGTATTTTTGCGCACCTCTCATAACTTCCCCTATATCGCTGTGTTTTTGTGCACCTCTCATACCTTCCCCTACATCACTGTGTTTTCGCGCACGTCCCATAGCGTCCCCTATATCGCTGTGTTTTCGCGCACCTCTCATACCTTCCCCTATATCGCCCTGTTTTCGTGCACATCCCATAGCTTCCACTATGTTGCTCTGTTTTGGCAGAACTCTCATGTCTTCTCCTACATCACTGTGTTTTCTCGCACTTCTGATGCATTCTCATGTAACGCCAAGTTTTCACGCACCTCTCATACTTTCCCCTATATCGCCGTGTTTTCGCGTACCTCTCTTAGCTTCCCCTATATCACCATGTTTTCATACACATCTCATACCGTCCCCTATATCACTGTGTTTTCGCGCACTTCCCATAGCAGCCCCTATATCGCTGTACCTTCGTGCACCTCTCACACCTTCCCCTATATCGCCCTTTTTTTGCGCACCTCCTATACTTTCCCCTATATCGCTGTGTTTTCACGCATCTCTCATGGCTTCCTCAATATCGCCGTGTATTCATGCACGTCTCATACCGTCCCCTATATCACTGTGTTTTCGTACACCTCCCATAGCTTCGCCTACATCGCTGTTTTCGCACACCTCTCATACCTTCCCCATATCGCTGTCTTTTCGCGCACATCCCATAGCTTCACCTTTATCGATGTGTTATTGCTCATCTCTCATAACTTCCCCTATATCGCCGTTTTTTCGCACACCTCGCATGTCTTCACCTATATCGCTATTTTTCGCTCCAATCATTACTTCTCCTATATCGCGGTGTTTTCTCGCACTTCTGAAACATTCCCCTGTATTACCATGTTTTCGCACACCTCTTATAATTTCCCCTATATCGCTGTGCTCTCACAGACCTCTCATACCTTCCCCTATCTCACTGTGTTTTTGCGCACGTCCCATAGCGTCCCCTATATCGCTGTGTTTTGTCGCACCTCTGATGCATTCCCTTGTATCGCCCTGTTTTCGCGCACTTCCCATACATTCCCCTATATAGCAGTGCCTTCGCGCAACTCTCTTGCCTTCCCCTATATCGCCCTGTTTTCACGCACTTCACATACATTCCCCTATATCGCTGTGTTTTCATGCACCTCCCATAGCATCCCCTATATTGCTGTGCCTTCGCGCACCCCTCTTACCTTCCCCTATATAGCCCTGTTTTCACGCACCTCCCATACATTCCCCTATATCGCTGTGTTTTCGTGCACCTCTCATACCTCCTCCTATGTCGCTTTGTTTTCACGCACCTCTCATAACTTCTCCTATATCGCTGTATTTTGTGCACCTCTCATGGCTTCCCCAATATCGCGGTGTTTTCATGCACATCTCTTAACGTCCCCTATATCGCTGTGTATTCGCGCACCTCCCATAAAGTCCCCTATATCGCTGTGTTTTCGCACACCTCTCATACCTTCCCCTATATCGCCCTGTTTTCGCGCACCTTCCATAGCTTCCACTATATTGCCCTGTTTTCGCGCACCTCTCATGTCTTCAACTACATCGCTGTGTTTTCTCGCACTTCTGATGCATTCCCATGTAACGCCAAGTTTTCGCGCACCTCTCATACTTTCCCCTATATCACCGTGTTTTCGCGTACCTCTCATAGCTTCCCCTATATCACCGTGTTTTCATACACATCTCATACCGTCCCCTATATCGCTGTGTCTTCGTGCACCTCTCATACCTTCCCCTATATCGCTGTGTTTTCCTGCACCTCTTATAATTTCCTCATATCGCCGTGTTCTCGCAGACCTCTCATACCTTCCCCTATATCACTGTGTTTTCGCGCAAGTCCCATAGCGTCCCCAATATCGCTGTGTTTTCTTGCACCTCTGATGCATTCCCCTGTATCTCTGTGTTGTCGCGCACATCCCATAGCTTCCACTATATTGCCCTGCTTTTGCGCACCTCTCATGTCTTCCCCTATTTCACTGTGTTTTCGCGCACCTCCCATAGCATCCCCTATATTCCTGTGCCTTCGAGCACCTCTCATACCTTCCCCTATATCGCCCTGTTTTCGCGCACCTCCCATACATTCTCCCATATCGCTGTGTTTTCGTGCACCTCTCATACCTCCCCTTATATCGTTGTGTTTTCACGCACCTCTCATAACTTCTCCTCTATCGCTGTATTTTTGTGCACCTCTCATGGCTTCCCCAATATCGTGGTGTTTTCATGCACATCTCTTAACGTCCCCTATATCGCTGGGTTTTCACGCACCTCTCATAACTGCCACTATATCATCTGTTTTCGTACTCCTCTCATACCTTCCCCTGTATCGCTGTGTTTTCGCGCACCTCTCATACCTTCCCCTATATCGCTGTCTTTTCGCGCACATCCCATAGCTTCACCTTTATCGCTGTGTTATTGCTCACCTCTCATAGATTCCCCTATATCGCCGTGTTTTTGCTCACCTCTCATAGCTTCCCCTATATCGCCGTGTTTTCGCGCACCTCTCATGTCTTCACCTAGATCGCTATGTTTTCGCTCTTCTCATTAATTCTCCTGTATCGCCGTGTTTTCGCGCACCTCTCATAATTTCGCCTATATCGCCGTGTTCTCACACACGTGTCATACCATCCCCTATATCACTGTGTTTTCGCGCACGTCCCAAAGCTTCCACTACATTGCCCAGTTTTCACGCACCTCTCATGTCTTCCCCTATATCGCTGTGTTTTCTCACACCTCTGATGCATTCCCCTATAACGCCAAGTTTTCGCGCACCTCTCCTACTTCCCCCTATATCGCCGTGTTCTCGCGCAGCTCGCATACCTTCCCGTATATCACTGTGTTTACACGCACGTCCCATGGAGTCCCGTATATTGCTGTGTTTTCGCGCAGCTCTCATACCTTCCCCTATATCGCCCTGTTTTCATGCACATCCCATAGCTCTCACTATATTGCCCTGTTTTCGTGCATCTCTCATGTCTCCCCTATATCGCTGTGTTTTTGCTTCTCTCATAAATTCCCATATATCGCTGTGTTTTCTCGCACCTCTGATGCATTCCCCTGTATCGCCGTGTTTTTGCGCACCTCTCATACTTTCCCCTATATCGCCGTGTTTTCACGCATCTCTCATTTCTTCCCCGATATCTCCGTGTTTTCATGCACATCTCATACCGTCCCTAATATCACTGTGCCTTCGCACACCTCTCATACCTTCCCCTATATCGCTGTGTTTTCGTGCACCTCTCATACCTTCACACCTTCCCCTATATCGCTGTGTTTTCACTCACCTCTCATAACTTCTGATATATCGCCGTGTTTTCGCGGACCTCTCATAATTTCCCCTATATAGCCATGTTCTTGCACACCTCTCGTACCTTCCACTATATCACTGCGTTTTTGCGCACGTCCCATAGCATCCCCTGTATCGCTGTGTTTTCGGGCACCTCTCATACTTTTCCCTGTATCGCCATGTTTTCGCGCATATCCCATAGCTTCCACTATATAGCCCTGTTTTCGAGCACCTCTCATGTCTTCCCCTATACCACTGTGTTTTCGCGCACCTCCCATACCTTCCTCTATATCGCTGTGTTTTTGTGCACCTCTCATTCCTTCCCCTATATCGCTATGTTTTCGCTCCTCTCATTACTTCCCCTATCTAGCTGTGTTCTCTCGCACCTCTGATACATTCCCCTGTATCGCCGTGTTTTCGCGCACCTCCCATAGCGTCCCCTATATCGCTGTGTTTTCGCGCACATCCCATACCATCCGTTATATCGCTGTGCCTTCCTGTACCTCTCATATCTTCCCCTATATCGTTGTGTTTTCATGCACATCTCATACCGTCTCCTATATCACTGTGTTTTCACGCACATCCCATAGCATCCAGTATATCGCTGTGTATTCGTGCACCTCCCATAGCACCCCTATATAACTGTGCCTTCGCGTACCTCTCATGCCTTCCCCTATATCGCTGTGTTTTCACGCACCTGTCATAACTTCTCCTATATTGCTGCATTTTTGCGCAACTCTCATAACTTCCCCTATATCGCTGTGTTTTTATGCACAGCTCATAACGTCCCCTATATCACTGTGTAGTCGCGCACCTCCCATAGCCTCCCACATATTGCTGTGCCTTCGCGCACTTCTCATACCTTCACCCATATCGCCCTGTTTTCGCACACTTCCCATTCATTCTCCTATGTCGCCTTGCTTTTGTGAACCTCTCATACCTTCCCTAATATCGCTGCGTTTTCATGCACATCTCATAACGTCCCGTATATCGCTGTGTATTCACGCACCTCCCATAGCATCCCCTATATCGCTGTGCCTTGCGCACCTCTCATACCGTCCCCTATATCGCTGACTTTTCGCGCAAATCCCATAGATTCACCTTTATCGCTTTGTTATTCCTCACCTCTTATAGTTTCCCCTAAATCGCCGGGTTTTTGCTCACCTCTCATAGCTTCCACTGTATTGCCCTGTATTCACGCAATATGCCTTCCCCTATATCACTGTGTTTTCGCGCAGCTCCCATAGCATCCCCTATATTACTGTCCCTTCGCATACCTCTCATATCTTCCCCTATATCGCCCTGTTTTCGAGTACCTTCCATACCTTCCCCTATATTGCTGTGTTTTCGTGCACCTCTCGTACCTCCCCCTATATCGCTGTGCGTTGCGCACCTCTCATACCTTCCCCTATATAGCTGTATTTTCGTGCGCATCCCACAGATTCACCTTTATCGCTGTGTTATTGCTCACCTCTCATAGCTTCCCCTATTTCGCCGTGTTTTTGCACACCTCTCATACCTTCCCCTATATCGCCATGTTTTCATGCACATCTCATAACATCCCCTATATCGCTAGGTTTTCATGCACTTCTCATAATTTCCCCTATATCGCCCAGTTTTCGCGCTCCTCTCATACCTTCTCCTATATCACTGTGTTTTCACACAGCTCTCATACCTTCCCCTATATCGCTGTGTTTTCGCACACCTCTCATGGCTTCCTGACTATCGCCGTGTATTCATGCACATCTCATAGCTTCCCCTATATCGCTGTGTTTTCGCGCACCTCCCATAGCTTCGCCTACATCGCTGTTTTCGTGCACCTCTCATATTTTCCCCATATCGATGTATTTTTGCGCAGATCTCATAATATCCCCTTTATCGCTATGTTATTGCTCACCTCTCATAGCTTCCCCTATATCGCCCTGTTTTCGCACTCCTCTCATGCATTCCCGTATATCGCTGTGTTTTTGCACACCTCTCATACCTTCCCCAATATCACCGTGTTTTCATGCACATCTCATAACGTCCCCAATGTCGCTGGGTTTTCACGCACCTCTCATAACTTCCCCTATATCGCCCTGTTTTTGCACTCCTCTCATACCTTCCCCTATATCACTGTGTTTTCACGCAGCTCTCATACCTTCCCCTATATTGCCCTGTTTTTGCTCACCTCTCATGGCTACCCGACTATCGCCGTGTATTCATGCACATCTCATAACTTCCCCTATATCGCTGTGTTTTCGCGCACCTCCCATAGCTTCGCCTACATCGCTGTTTTTGCGCACATCCCATACCTTCCGCTTGATCGATGTGTTATTGATCACCTCTCATAGCTTACCCTATATCGCCGTGTTTTCGCGCACCTCGCATGTCTTCACCTATATCGCTATGTTTTCGCTCCTATCATTACCTCCCCTATATCGCTGTGTTTTCTCGCACCTCTGATACGTTCTCCTGTATTGCATGTTTTCCCGCACCTCTTACAATTTCCCCTATATCGCTGTGTTTTCGCGCACCTCTGATACATTCTCCTGTATTGCATGTTTTCGCGCACCTCTTACAATTTCCCCTATATCACCGTGTTCTCGCACACCTCTCATACCTTCCCCGATATCACTGCTTTTTTGCGTATGTCCCATAGCGTCCCCTATATCGCTGTGTTTTCTCGCACCTCTGATACATTCCCCTGTATCGCCGTGGTTTTGCGCACATCCCACAGGTTCCACTATATTGCCCTGTTTTTGCGCACCTCTCATAACTTACCCTATCTCGCCGTGTTGTTATGCACATCTCATGACGTCCTCTATATCATTGTGTATTCACGCAACTCCCATAGCATCCCTTATATCGCTGTGCCTTCGCGCACCTCTCATACCTTCCCAAATATCGCCCTGTTTTCGCGCACCTCCCATTCCTTCACCTATATCGCTGTTTTCGTGCACCTCTCATACCTTCTCCTATATCGATTGCCTTCGCGCACCTCTCATACCTTCCCCTATATCGCCGTGTATTCATGCACATCTCATAACTTCCCCTATATCGCTGTGTTTTCGCGCACCTCCCATAGCTTCGCCTACATCGCTGTTTTTGCACACATCCCATAGCTTCCCCTTGATCGATGTGGTATTGATCACCTCTCATAGCTTACCCTATATCGCCGTGTTTTTGCGCACCTCGCATGTCTTCACCTATATCGCTATGTTTTTGCTCCTATCATTACTTCCCTATATCGCTGTGTTTTCTCGCACCTCTGATACATTCTCCTGTATTGCATGTTTTCGCGCACCTGTTACAATTTCCCATATATCGCCGTGTTCTCGCACTCCTCTCATACCTTCCCCTATGTCACTGCTTTTTTGCGCATGTCCCATAGCGTCCCCTATATCGCTGTGTTTTCTCGCAACTCTGATACGTTCCCCTGTATCGCCGTGGTTTCGCGCACATCCCATAGGTTGCACTATATTGCCCTGTTTTTGCGCACCTCTCATGTCTTCCACTATATAACGGTGTTTTCGCGCACCTCTCATAGCATCCCCTATATCGCTGTGTTTTCCCACACCTCTCATAGCTTCCCCTATATCGCCCAGTTTTCGTACACATCCCATAGCTTCTACTATATTGCCCTGTTTTCGCACACCTCTCATGCATTCCACTACATAGCTGTGTTTTCTGGCACCTCTGATGCATTCCCCTGTAACGCCAAGTTTTCGCGCAACTCTCATACCTCCCCCTATATCGCCATGTTTTTATGCACATCTCATACCGTCTCCTATATCGCTGTGTTTTCTTGCACCTCCCATAGCATCCCCTATATCGCTGTGCCTTCGTGCACCTCTCATACCTTCCCCTATATCGCTGTGTTTTCACTCACCTGTATTAACTTCTCCTATATCACTGTGTTTTCGCGCACGTCCCATTGCGTCCTCTGTATAGCTGTGTTTTCGCGCACCTCTCATAGCTTCCCCTATATCGCCCTGTTTTCGTGCACATCCCATAGCTTCCACTATATTACCTTGTTTTCGCGCACCTCTCATGTATTCCACTACATAGCTGTGTTTTCTGGCACCTCTGATGCATTCCCCTGTAACGCCAAGTTTTCGCGCAACTCTCACACCTCCCCCTATATCAGCATGGTTTTATGCACATCTCATACCGTCTCCTATATCGCTGTGTTTTCGCGCACCTCCCATAGCATCCCCTATATCGCTGTGTTCTCTCGCACCTCTGATACATTCCCCTGTATTGCCGTGGTTTCGCGCACATCCCATAGGTTCCACTATATTGCCCTGTTTTTGCGCACCTCTCATGTTTTCCCCTATATCACGGTGTTTTGGCGCACCTCTCATAGCATCCCCTATATCGCTGTGCATTCGCGCACCTCTCATAGCTTCCCCTATATCGCCCTGTTTTCGCGCACCTCTCATACCTTCCCCCATGTCGCCCTGTTTTCGCACAGCTCCCATACCGTCCCCTATATCGCTATATTTTTGCACACCTCTCATGGCTTCTCCAATATCGCCGTGTTTTCATGCACATCTCATAACGTCTCCTACATCTCTGTGTATTCACGCACCTCCCATAGCATCCTCTATATCGCTGTGCCTTCACCCATCGCTCATACCTTCCCCTATATCGCCCTGTTTCCCGTGCACCTCCCATGGCTTCGCCTACATCGCTGTGTTTTTACGCACCTCTCATACGTTCCCCTATATCGCCGTGTTTTCGCGCACCTCTCATTTCTTCACCTATATCGCTATGTTTCCGCTCCTCTCATTACTTCCCCTATATCGCTCTGTGTTCTTGCACTTCTGTTACAGTTCCCTGTATCAACGTGTTTTCGCGCACCTCTCATATCTTCCCCTATATCACTGTGTTTTCGCGCACGTCCAATAGCGTCCCCTATATCGCTCTGTTTTCACGCACCTCTCATGTCTTCCCCTATATCACTGTGTTTTCGTGCATCTCCCATACCATCCCCTATAATGCTGTGTTTCGCACACGTCTCATACCTTTCCCTATATCGCTCCGTTTTCGAGCACCTCCCATACCTTCCCCTATATTGCTGTGTTTTCGTGTACCTCTCATACTCCCCTTATATCGCTGTGTTTTCACGCACCTCTCATAACTTCCCCTGTATTGCTGTAATTTTGCGCACCTCTCATAACTTCCCCTATATTGCCGTGTTTTTATGCACATATCATAACGTCCCCTATATCGCTGTGTATTCGCGCACATCCCATAGCATCCCTTATAATGCTGTGCCTTCGCGCACCTCTCATACCTTCCCCTATATCGCAGTGTTTTCATGCACCTCTCATACCTCCCCCTATATCGCTGTGTTTTCACACACCTCTCATAACTTCTCCTATATCGCTGTGTTTTTGTGCACCTCTCATACCTTCCCTAATATCAGTGCGTTTTCATGCACATCTCATCACGTCCCCTATATCGCTGTGTTTTCGTGCTCCTCTCATACCTCCCCCTATATCGCTGTGCCTTGCGCACCTCTCATACCTTCCCCTATGTCGCCCTGTTTTCACACAGCTCCCATACCGTCCCCTATATCGCTATATTTTTGCACACCTCTCATGGCTTCTCCAATATCGCCGTGTTTTCATGCACATCTCATAACGCCTCCTACATCTGTGTGTATTCACGCACCTCCCATAGCATCCTCTATATCGCTGTGCCTTCGCGCATTGCTCATACCTTCCCCTATGTCGCCCTGTTTCCCGTGCACCACCCATGGCTTCACCTACATCGCTGTGTTTTTGCACACCTCTCATACGTTCCCCTATATCGCCGTGTTTTCGCGCACCTCTCATTTCTTCACCTATATCACTATGTTTCCGCTCCTCTCATTACTTCCCCTATATCGCTCTGTGTTCTTGCACTTCTGTTACAGTTCCCTGTATCAATGTGTTTTCGCGCACCTCTCATAATTTCACCTATATCGCCGTGTTCTCGCACACCTCTCATATCTTCCCCTATATCACTGTGTTTTCGCGCACGTACAAAAGCGTCCCCTATATCACTCTGTTTTCACGCACCTCTCATGTCTTCCCCTATATCACTGTGTTTTCGTGCATCTCCCATACCATCCCCTATATTGCTGTGTTTCGCACACGTCTCATACGTTTCACTATATCGCTCTGTTTTCGAGCACCTCCCATACCTTCCCCTATATTGCTGTGTTTTCGTGTACCTCTCATACTCCCCTTATATCGCTGTGTTTTCACGCACCTCTCATAACTTCCCCTGTATTGCTGTAATTTTGCGCACCTCTCATAACTTCCCCTATATTGCCGTGTTTTTATGCACAACTCATAACGTCCCCTATATCGCTGTGTATTCGCGCACATCCCATAGCATCCCTTATAATGCTGTGCCTTCGCGCACCTCTCATACATTCCCCTATATCGCCCCATTTACGCGCACCTTCCATATCTTCCCCTATATCGCAGTGTTTTCATGCACCTCTCATACCTCCCCCTATATCGCTGTGTTTTCACACACCTCTCATAACTTCTCCTATATCGCTGTGTTTTTGTGCACCTCTCATACCTTCCCTAATATCAGTGCGTTTTCATGCACATCTCATCACGTCCCTTATAACGCTGTGTATTCACGCACCTCCCATAGCATCCCCTATATCGCTGTGCCTTGCGCACCTCTCATAACTTCACCTATATCGCCCTGTTTTCGCGCACCTCCCATTCCTTCACGTATATCGCCCTGTTTTCGTGCACCTCTCATACCTTCCCCTATATCGCTGTTTTCGTGCACCTCTCATACCTTCCCCTATATCGCTGTGTTTTCGCGCACCTCTCATACCTTCACTAATATCGTTGCATTTTCATGCACATCTCATCACGTCCCCTATATCGCTGTGTATTCACGCACCTCCCATAGCTTCCCCTGTATCGCCATGTTTTTGCTCACCTCTCATGCATTCCCCTATATCGCCCAGTTTTCGCGCACCTCCCATACTTTCCCGATATCGCTGTGTTTTCGTACTCCTCTCATACCTTCCCCTAAATCGCTGTGTTTTCACACACCTCTCTTAACTTCCCCTATATCGCCCTGTTTTCGCACTCCTCTCATGCATTCCCGTATATCGCTGTGTTTTTGCACACCTCTCATAGCTTCCCCAATATCACCGTGTTTTCATGCACATCTCATAACGTCCCCAATGTCGCTGGGTTTTCACGCACCTCTCATAACTTCCCTTATTTCGCTGTGTTTTCACGCAGCTCTCATACCTTCCCCTATATCGATGCATTTTTGCGCACATCTCATACCTTCACCTATATCACTGTGCTTTTGCGCACCTCCCATAGCTTCGCCTACATCGCTGTTTTCATGCACATCCCTTAGCTTCACCTTGATTGCTGTGTTATTGCTCACCTCCCATAGCTTACCATATATCGCCATGTTTTCGCACACCTCGCATATCTTCACCTATATCGCTATGTTTTTGCTCCTATCATTACTTCCCCTATATCGCTGTGTTTTCTCACACCTCTGATACATTCTCCTGTATTGCATGTTTTCGCGCACCTCTTACAATTTCCCCTATTTCGCTCTGCTTTCTCGCACCTCTGATACATTCTCCTGTATTGCATGTTTTCGCGCACCTCTTACAATTTCCCCTATTTCGCTGTGTTTTCTCGCACCTCTTATACATTCTCCTGTATTCTATGTTTTCGCGCACCTCTTACAATTTCCCCTATATTGCCGTGTTCTCGCACACCTCTCATACCTTCCCATATATCACTGCTTTTTTGCGCATGTCCCATAGCGTCCCCTATATCGCAGTGTTTTCTCGCACCTCTGATACATTCCCCTGTATCACCGTGGTTTCGCGCACATCCCATAGGTTCCACTATATTGCCCTGTTTTTGCGCACCTCTCATGTCTTCCACAATATCACAGTGTTTTCGCGCACCTCTCATAGCATCCCCTATATCGCTGTGCCTTCGCGCACCTCTCATACCTTCCCCTATGTCGCCCTGTTTTCGCACACCTCCCATACCGTCCCCTATATCGCTGTATTTTTCCACACCTCTCATGGCTTTTCCAATATCGTCGTGTTTTCATGCACATCTCATAACGTCTCCTACATCTCTGTGTATTCACGCACCTCCCATAGCATCCTCTATATCGCTGTGCCTTCGTGCATCGCTCATACCTTCCCCTATATCGCCCTGTTTCCCGTGCACCTCCCATGGCTTCGCCTACATCGCTGTGTTTTTGCGCACCTCATACCTTCCCCTATATCGCCGTGTTTTCGCGCAACTCTCATTTCTTCACCTATATCGCCGTGTTTTCATGCACCTCTCATTTCTTCACCTATATCGCTATGTTTCCGCTCCTCTCATTACTTCCCCTATATCGCTCTGTATTCTTGCACTTCTGATACAGTTCCCTGTATCAACGTGTTTTCGCGCACTTCTCATAATTTCACCTATATCGCCGTGTTCTCGCACACCTCTCAATTCTTCCCCTATATCACTGTGTTTTCGCGCACGTCCAATAGCGTCCCCTATAACGCTCTGTTTTCACGCACCTCTCATGTCTTCCCCTATATCACTGTGTTTTCGCGCATCTCCCATACCTTCGCCTATATCGCTGTGTTTTCATGTACCTCTCATACCTCCCCTTATATCACTGTGTTTTCACGCACCTCTCATAACTTCCCCTGTATTGCTGTATTTTTGCGCACCTCTCATAACTTCCCCTATATTGCTGTGTTTTTATGCACATCTCATAACGTCCCCTATATCGCTGTGTATTCGCGCACATCCCATAGCATCCCTTATAATGCTGTGCCTTCGTGCACCTCTCATACCTTCCCAAATATCGCCCTGTTATCGCGCACCTCCCATTCCTTCCCCAAAATCGCTGTGTTTCCATGCATTGTCATACCTTCCCCTATATCGCTGTGTTTTCACACACTTCTCATAGCTTCTCCTATATCGCTGTGTTTTCACACACCTCTCATACCTTCTCCTATATCACTGTGTTTTTCTGCACCTCTCATACCTTCCCTATATCGCTGAGTTTTCATGCACATCTCATCACGTGCCCTATATCACTGTGTATTCGCGCTGCTCCCATAGCATCCCCTATATCGCTGCACCTTGCGCACCTCTCATAACTTCCCCTATATCGCTGTCTTTTCGCGCACATCCCATAGATTCTCCTCTATCGCTGTGTTATTGCTCACCTCTCATAGCTTCCCCTGTATTGCCGAGTTTTTGCTCACCTCACATGTCTTCACCTAGATCGCTATGTTTTCGCTCCTCTCAATACTTCCCCTATATCGCTGAGTTTTCTCGCACAATAGATACATTCTCCCGTATTGCTGTGTTTTTGCACACCTCTCATAATTTCCCCTAAATCGCCGTGTTCTCGCACGCCTCTCATACCTTCCCCTATATCACTGTGTTTTCGCGCACGTCCCATAGCGTCCCCCATATTGCTGTGTTTTCGCGCACCTCTCATACCTTCCCCTATATCGCCCTGTTTTCGCGCACATACCATACTTTCCACTATATTGTCCTGTTTTCGCGCACCTCTCATGTCTTCCACTACATCGCTGTGTTTTCTGGCACCTCTGATGCATTCCCCTGTAACGCCAAGTTTTCGCACACCTCACATACTTTCACCTATATCGCTGTGTTTACGCGCACCTCTCATACCTCCTCCTATATCGCCATGTTTTTATGCACATCTCATACCGTCTCCTATATCGCTGTGTTTTCGCGCACCTCCCATAGCATCCCCTATATCACTGTGCCTTTGTGCACCTCTCATACCTTCCCTTATATCGCCCTTCCCATATATTGCCCTGTTTTCACGCACCTCCTATACCTTCCCT
This sequence comes from Mobula birostris, assembly GCF_030028105.1. NCBI lineage: Eukaryota > Metazoa > Chordata > Chondrichthyes > Myliobatiformes > Myliobatidae > Mobula > Mobula birostris. The sequence goes on from NW_027277601.1 coordinate 21,112, forward strand.
TATATCGCTGCGTTTTCGTGTACCTCTCATACCTCCCCCTGTATCGTTGTGTTTTCAAGCACATCTCATAACTTCTCCTATATTTCTGTATTTTTGCGCACCTCTCATAACTTCCCCTATATCGCCGTGATTTTATGCACATCTCATACCGTCCCCTATATCGCTGTGTTTTCGCGCACCTCCCATAGCTTCGCCTACATCGCTGTTATCGCGCACATCCCATAGCTTCACCTTGATCGCTGTGTTATTGCTCACCTCTCATAGCTTACCCTATATCGCCGTGTTTTTGCGCACCTCCCATGTCTTCACCTATATCGCTATGTTTTCGCTCCTATCATTACTTCCCCTATATCGCTGTGTTTTCTCGCACCTCTGATACATTCTCCTGTATTGCCATGTTTTCGCACACCTCTTACAATCTCCCCTATATCGCCGTGTTCTCGCACACCTCTCATACCTTCCCCATATCACTGTTTATTTGCGCATGTCCCATAGCGTACCATATATCGCTGTGTTTTCTCGCTCCTCTGATACATTTCCCTGTATCGTTGTGGTTTCATGCACATCCCATAGTTTCCACTATATTGCCCTGTTTTTGCGCACCTCTCATGTCATCCCCTATATCACGGTGTTTTCGCGCACCTCTCATAGCATCCCCTATATCGCTGTGCCTTCACGCACCTCTCATAACTTCCCCTATATCGCCCGGTTTTCGCGCACAACCCATATCTTCCCCAATATTGCTGTGTTTTCCTGCACCTCTCATACCTTCCCTTATCTCGCTGTGTTTTCACGCACCTCTCATAACTTCTCCTATATCACTTTATTTTTGTGCAGCTCTTATACCTTCCCCTATATTGCCGTGTTTTCATGCACATCTCATACCTTCCCCTATATTGCCGTGTTTTCATGCACATCTCATAGCGTCCCCTATATCGCTGTGCCTTCACGCACCTCTCATACCTTCCCCTATATCGCCCTGTTTTCACGCACCTCTCATGTCTTCCACTACATCGCTGTGTTCTCTGGCACGTCTGATGCATTCCCCTGTAACGCCAAGTTTTCGCGCACCTCTCATACTTTCCCCGATATCGCCGTTTTTACGCGCACCTCTCATACCTGCCCCAATATCGCAATGTTTTTATGCACATCTCATACCGTCTCCTATATCGCTGTGTTTTTGCGCACCTCCCATAGCATCCCCTATATCGCTGTGCCTTCGTGCACCTCTCATACCTTCCCCTATATTGCCCTGTTTTCGCGCACCTCCTATACCTTCCCTTATATCGCTGCGTTTTCGTGTACCTTTCATACCTCCCCCTATATCGTTGTGTTTTCACGCACCTCTCATAACTTGCCCTATATTTCTGAATTTTTGCGCACCTCTCATACCTTCCCTAATATCACTGCGTTTTCATGCACATCTCATCACGTCCCCTATATCGCTGTGTATTCACGCATCTCCCATAGCATCCCCTATATCGCTGCACCTTGCGCACCTCTCATAACTTCCCCTATATCGCTGTCTTTTCGCACACATCCCATAGATTCACCTTTATCGCTGTGTTATTGCTCACCTCTCATAGCTTCCCCTGTATCGCCGTGTTTTTGCTCACCTCTCATAGCTTCCCCTATATTGCCGAGTTTTTGCTCACCTCACATGTCTTCACCTAGATCGCTATGTTTTCGCTCCTCTCAATACTTCCCCTATATCGCTGAGTTTTCTCGCACAATAGATACATTCTCCCGTATTGCTGTGTTTTTGCACACCTCTCATAATTTCCCCTAAATCGCCGTGTTCTCGCACGCCTCTCATACCTCCCCCTGTATCGTTGTGTTTTCACGCACCTCTCATAACTTGCCCTATATTTCTGAATTTTTGCGCACCTCTCATAACTTCCCCTATATCGCCGTGATTTTATGCACATCTCATAACGTCCCCTATATCGCTGTGTATTCGTGCACCTCCCATACCTTCCCTAATACCTTTGCGTTTTCATGCACATCTCATCATGTCCCCTATATCACTGTGCATTCGCGCATATCCCATAGTATTCCCTATATCGCTGTGGCTTGCGCACCTCTCATAGCTTCCCCTATATCGCTGTGTTTTCGTGCACCTCTCTTAACTTCTCCAAAATCGCTGTGTTTTTGCAAACCTCTCATACCTTCCCCTATATCGCTGTGTTTTCAGGCACCTCTCATGGCTTCCCCAATATCGCCGTGTATTCATGCACATCTCATACCGTCCCCTATATCGCTGTGTTTTCGCGCACCTCCCATAGCTTCGCCTACATCGCTGTTTTCGCGCACATCCCATAGCTTCACCTTGATCGCTGTGTTATTGCTCACCTCTCATAGCTTACCCTATATCGCCGTGTTTTTGCGCACCTCGCATGCCTTCACCTATATCGCAATGTTTTCGCACCTATCATTACTTCCCCTATATCGCTGTGTTTTCTCGCACCTCTGATACATTCCCCTGTATTGCCATGTTTTTGCGCACCTCTTACAATTTCCCCTATATCGCCGTGTTCTCGCACACCTCTCATGCCTTCCCCTATATCACTGTTTTTTTGCGCATGTCCCATACCTTCCCCTATATCTCTGTGTTTTCACACACCTCTCATAACTTCTCCTATATCGCTGTGTTTTTGTGCACCTATCATACCTTCCCTAATATCGCTGCGTTTTCATGCACATCTTATCACGTCCCCTATATCGCTGTATATTCACGCACCTCCCATAGCATCCCTTATATCGCTGTGCCTTCGTGCACCTCTCATACCTTCCCCTATATTGCCCTGTTTTCGCGCACCTCCTATACCTTCCCTTATATCGCTGTGTGTTCGTGCACCTCTCATACCTTCCCCTATATTGCCCTGTTTTCACGCACCTCCTATACCTTCCCTTATATCGCTGCGTTTTCGTGTACCTTTCATACCTCCCCCTATATCGTTGTGTTTTCACGCACCTCTCATAACTTGCCCTATATTTCTGAATTTTTGCGCACCTCTCATAACTTCCCTTATATCGCCGTGATTTTATGCACATCTCATAACGTCTCCTATATCGCTGTGTTTTCTCGCACATCTGATACATTCCGCTGTATCGCCGTGGTTTCGCCAACATCCCATAGGTTCCACTATATTGCCCTGTTTTTGCGCACCTCTCATGTCTTCCCCTATATCACGGTGTTTTCGCGCACCTCTCATAACATTCCCTATATCGCTGTGCTTTCGCGCACCTCTCATAACTTCCCCTATATCGCCCTGTTTTCGCGCACCTCCCATACCTTCCCCAATATCGCTGCGTATTCGTGCACCTCTCATACCTTCCCTTATCTCGCTGTGTTTTCACGCACCTCTCATTATTTCTCCTATATTGCCGTATTTTTGCGCACCTCTCATGGCTTCCCCAATATCGCCGCGTTTTCATGCACATCTCTTAACGTCCCATATATCGCTGTGTATTAGCGCAACTGCCATAGCATCCCCTATATGGCTGTGCCTTCGCGCATCACTCATACCTTCCCCTATATCGCCCTGTTTTCCGTGAACGTCCTATGGCTTCGCCTACATCGCTGTCTTTTTGCGCACCTCATACCTTCCCCTATATCACCGTGTTTTCGCGCACCTCTCATTTCTTCACCTATATCGCTCTGTTTCCGCTCCTCTCATTACTTCCCCTATATCGCTCTGTGTTCTCGCACTTCTGATGCAGTTCCCTGTATCAACGTGTTTTCGCGCACCTCTCATAATTTCACCTATATCGCCGTGTTCTCGCACTCCTCTCATATCTTCCCCTATATCACTGTGTTTTCACGCACCTCTCATGTCTTCCCCTTTATCACTGTGTTTTCGTGCATCTCCCATACCATCCCCTATATTGCTGAGTTTCGCACACGTCTCATACCTTTCCCTATATCGCCCTGTTTTCGAGCACCTCCCATACCTTCCCCTATATCGCTGTGTTTTCGTGTACCTCTCATACCTCCCCTTATATCGCTGTGTTTTCACGCACCTCTCATAACTTCCCCTGTATTGTTGCATTTTTGCGCACATCTCATAACTTCCCCTATATTGCCGTGTTTTTATGCACATCCTATTACGTCCCCTGTATCGCTGTGTATTCGAGCACCTCCCGTAGCATCCCCTATATCGCTGTGCCTTCGCGCACCTCTCATACCTTCCCCTATATCGCATCTGTTTTCGCGCACATTCCGTACCTTCCACTCTATTGGTCTGTTCTTGCGCACCTCTCATGTCTTCCACTACATCGCTGTGTTTTTTGGCACCTCTGATGCATTCCCCTGTGACACCAAGTTTTCACGCACCTCTCATACTTTCCCCTATATCGCCGTGTTTGCGCGCACCTCTCATACCTCCCCCTATATCACCATGTTTTTATGCACATCTCATACTGTCTCCAATATCGCTGTCTTTTTGCGCACCTCCCATAGCATCCCCTATATCGCTGTGCCTTCAAGCACCTCTCATACCTTGCCCTATATCGCCCTGTTTTCGCGCACCTCCTATACCTTCCCTTATATCACAGCATTATCATGCACCTTTCATACCTTCCCCTATATCGCTGTGTTTTCGCACACGTCTCATAACTTCTCCTATATCGCTGTGTTTTTGTGCACCTCTCATACCTTCCCTAATATCACTGCGTTTTCATGCACATCTCATCACGTCCCCTATATCGCTGTGTATTCACGTACCTCCCATAGCATCCCCTATATCGCTGTGCCTTGCGCACCTCTCATAACTTCCCCTATATCGCTGTCTTTTCGCGCACATCCCATAGCTTCCCCTGTATCGCCGTGTTTTTGCTCACCTCTCATAGCTTCCCCAATATCGCATGTTTTCGCGCACCTCACATGTCTTCACCTAGATCGCTATGTTTTCGATCCTCTCAATACTTCCCCTATATCGCTGTGTTTTCTCGCACGTCTGATACATTCTCACGTATCGCCGTGTTTTCGCTTACCTCTCATAATATACCCTATATCGCCGTGTTCCCGCACACCTCTCAAAACTTCCCCTACATCACTGTGTTTTCACGCACGTTCCATTGCGTCCCCTATATCGCTGTGTTTTCGCGCACCTCTCATAGCTTCCCCTATATTGCCCTGTTTTCGGGCGCATCCCATAGCTTCCACTATATTGCCCTGTTTTCGCGCACCTCTCATGTATTCCACTACATTGCTGTGTTTTCTGGCACCTCTGATGCATTCCCCTGTAACGCCAAGTTTTCACGCACCTCTCATACTTTCCTCTATATCGCCGTGTTTACGCGCACCTCTCATACCTGCCCCTATATCGCCATGTTTTTATGCACATCTCATACCGTCTCCTATATCGCTGTGTTAAAGCGCACCTCCCATAGCATCCCCTATATCGCTGTGCCTTCGTGAACCTCTCATACCTT
>NW_027277602.1:0-26530 GCF_030028105.1 Mobula birostris
TAAGGCACAGTGATATAGGGGATGGTATGGGGGGGCGCAAATACACAGCGATATAGGGGACGTTATGAGATGTGCATGAAAACACATCAATATAGGGGAAGGTATGAGATGTGCACAAAAATACATCGATATAGGGGAAGGTATGAGAGGTGCGCGAAAAAAGCGATGTAGGCGAAGCTATGGGAGGTGCGCGAAAGCACAGCGATATAGGGGAAGGTATGAGATGTGCATGAATACACGGCGATAGTCGGGAAACCATAAGAGGTGTGCGAAAACACAGCGATATAGGGGAAGGTATGAGAGCTGCGTGAAAACACAGTGATATAGGGGAAGGTATGAGAGGTGCTTGAAAACCTAGCGACATTGGGCACGTTATGAGATGTGCATAAAACCATGGTGAATTTGGGGAAGGTATGAGAGGTGTGCAAAAACACAGCGGTATACGGGAATGCATGAGAGGTGCGCGAAGGCACAGTGATATAGGGCATGGTATGGCAGGTGCGCGAATTCATAGCGATATAGGGGAAGGTATGAGATGTGCGCAAAAATACATCGATATAGGGTAAGGTATGAGAGGTGCACGAAAACAGCGATTTAGGCGAAGCTATGGGAGGTGCGCGAAAACACAGCGATATAGGGGAAGGTATGAGATGTGCATGAATACACGGCGATAGTCGGGAAGCCATGAGAGGTGTGCGAAAACACAGCGATATAGGGGAAGGTATGAGAGATGCGTGAAAACACAGTGATATTGGGGAAGGTATGAGAGCAGCACGAAAACAGGGCGATATAGGGGAAGTTATGAGAGGTGCGTGAAAACCCAGCGACATTGGGGACATTATGAGATGTGCATGAAAACACGGTGATATTGGGGAAGGTATGAGAGGTGTGTGAAGGCACAGTGATATAGGGGATGGTATGGGAGGTGCGCGAAAACACAGCGATATAGGGAAAGCTATGAGATGTGCATGAATACATGGCGATAGTCGGGAAGCCATGAGAGGTGTGCGAAAACACAGCGATATAGGGGAAGGTATGAGAGGTGCGCGAAAAGACAGCGATATAGGGGAAGGTATGAGAGGTGCACGAAAACACAGCGAGATCGGGGAAGGTATGTGAGCTGCGCGAAAACAGGGCAATATAAGGGAAGGTATGAGAGGTGCACTAAAACACAGCGATACAGGGTAAGGAATGGGAGGTGTGCGAAAACATGGCGATATAGGGAAAGGTATGAGAGATGTCCGAAAACACAGCGATATAGGGGACGCTATGGGACGTGCGCGAAAACACAGTGATATAGGGGAAGGTATGAGAGGTGTGCGAGAATACAGCGATGTAGGGGAAATTATGAGAGGTGCGTGACAACACGGCGATACAGGGGAATGTATCAGAGGTGTGAGAAAACACAGCGATATAATGGAAGTAAGGACAGGAGCGAAAACATAGCGATATAGGTGAAGGCATGAGAGGTGCGTGAAAACACAGTGATACAGGGGAAGCTATGAGAGGTGAGCAATAACACAGCGATTAAGATGAAGCTATGGGATGTGTGCAGAAAGACAGCGATATAGGGGAAGGTATGAGAGGTGCGCGAAAACACAGCGACGTGGGCGTAGCTATGAGAGGTGCGCGAAAGCACAGCGATATAAGGGACGGTATGAGATGTGCATGAATACACAGCAATATTGGGGAAGCCATGAGAGATGCGCGAAAACACAGCAATATAGGGGAAGGTATGAGAGGTGCACGAAAACACAACGATAAAAGGGAAGGTATGGGAGGTGCGCGAAAACAGGACGATATAGGGGAAGGTATGAGATGTGTGCGAAGGCACAGCGATATAGGGGATTCTATGGGAGGTGCGCGAATACACAGCAATATGGGGGACGTAAAGAGATGTGATAAAAAACACGGCGATATAGGGGAAGGTATGAGAGGTGCGCAAAAATACAGCGATATAGGAGAAGTTATGAGAGGTGCGTGAAAACACAGTGATATAGGGGAAGGTATGAGAGGTGCACGAAAACACAGCGATATAGAGGAAGGTATGGGAGGTGCGCGAAAACACAGTGATATAGGGGAAGACATGAGAGGTGCTCGAAAACAGGGCTATATAGTGGAAGCTATGGGATATGCGTGAAAACATGGCAATACAGGGAAAGGTATGAGAGCTGCCCGAAAACACAGCGATACAGGAGATGCTATGGGACGTGCGCGAAAACACACTGATATAGTGGAAGGTATGAGAGGTGTGCAAGAACATGGCTATATAGGGGAAATTATGCGATGTCCGCGAAAACACGGCGATATATGTGAAGTTATGAGAGGTGAGTGAAAACACAGCAATATAGGGGAAGGTGTGAAGGTATGAGAGGTGCACGAAAACACAGCTATATAGGGGAAGGTATGAGAGGTGTGCGAAGGCACAGTGATATAGGGGACGGTATGAGATGTGCGTGAAAACATGGAGATATCGGGGAAGAAATGAGAGATGCGTGAAAACACTGCGATATAGGGGAAAGTATGAGAGGTGTGCAAAAGCACGGCGATACAGGGGAATGCATCAGAGGTGCGAGAAAACACAGCGATATAGGGGAAGTTATGAGAGAAGCAAAAACACAGTGATACAGGGGAGACATGAGAGGTGCACGAAAACAGGGCAATATAGTGAGAGCTATGGGATGTGCATGAAAACAGGGCGATATAGAGGAAGGTATGAGAGCTGCGCGAGAACACAGCGATATAGAGGAAAGTAGGAGAGGTGCGCGAAAACTTGGCGTTATAGGGGAATGCATCAGAGGTGTGAGAAAACACAGCGATGTAGGGGAAGACATGGGAGGTGCGCGAAAACATGGCAATATAGTGGAAGCTATGGGACGTGCGCGAAAATACAGTGATATAGGGGATGGTATGAGAGGTGTGCGAGAACACGGCGATACAGGCGAAATTATGAGAGGTGCGCGAAAACACGGCGATACAGGAGAATATATCAGATGTGTGAGAAAACACAGCGATATAGGGGAATTAATGAGAAGAGCGAAAACATAGCGATCTTGGTGAAAACATGAGAGGTGCGCGAAAACACGGCGATATAGGGGAATCTATGAGAGGTGAGCAATAAAACAGCGATAAAGGTGAAGCTATATCATGAGAGGTGCGCGAAAAGACAGCGATATAGGGGACGTTAAGAGATGTGCACGAAAACACGGCGATATTGGGGAAGCCATGAGAGGTGCACAAAAATACAGCGATACAGGAGAAGTTATGAGAGGTGCGTGAAAACAGGGCGATATGGGGCAAGGTATGAGAGGTGCGCGAAGGCACAGCAATATAGGGGATTCTATGGGAAGTGCGCGAAAACACAGTGAAATAGGGGAAGACATGAGAGGTGTGCAAAAACGGGGCAATGTAGTGGAAGCTATGGGATGTGCGTGACAACACGGAGATACAGGGGAATGCATCAGAGGTGCGAGAAAACACAGCGATATAGGGGACGCTATGGGACTTGCGCGAAAACACAGTGATATAGGGGAAGGCATGAGACGAGCACGAATACACGGCGATATTGGGGAAGCCATGAGAGGTGCGTGAAAACACAGCGATATAGGGGAAATTATAGGAGGAGCGCGAAAACAGGGCGATATAGGGGAAGGTATGAGAGGTGCAGGAAGACACAGCGATATAGGGGATGCTATGGGAGGTGCGCGAAAACACAGTGATATAGGTGACGGTATGAGATGTGTATGAAAACACGGCGATATTGGGGAAGACATGAGATGTGCACAAAATTACAGCGATATAGAAGAAGTTATGAGAGGTGCACGAAAACACAGCGATATAGGGGAATGTATGGGAGGTGCGCGAAAACAGGACTATAGAGGGGAAGGTAAGAGAGGTGCGAGAAGGCACAGCAATATAGGGGATGCTATGGGAGGTGCATGAAAACACAGCGATATAGGGGAATGTATGGGAAGTGCGTGAAAACAGGGCGATATAGGGGAAGGCAAGAGAGGTGCGCGAAGGCACTGCTATATAGGGGATGCTATGGGAGGTGCGCGAAAACACAGTGATATAGGAGAAGACATGAGAGGTGCGCAAAAACAGGGCAATATAGTGGAAGCTATGAGAGGTGAGCTAAAACCCGCCGATACAGGGGAAGGTATGGGAGGTGCGTGAATACACAGTGATATAGATGAAGTTAATGGAGGTATGCGAAGGCACAGCAATATAGGGCATGCTATGGAAAGTGCGCGAAAACACAGTGATATAGGGGAAGCTATGAGAGGTGAGCAAAAACACGGCAATGCAGGGGAAGCTATGAGAGGTGAGCAAGGCACAGCGATATAGGGGATGATATGGGAGGTGCGTGAATACACAGCGATATAGGGGACGTGATGAGATGTGCATGAAAACGCAGCGATATTAGCGAAGGTATGAGAGGAGTACGAAAACACAGCAATATAGGGGAAGGAATGGGAGGTGCACAAATACACAGCGATATAGGGGACGTTATGAGATGTGCTTAAAAACACGGCGATATAGGGGAAGTTATGAGAGGTGCGCAAAAATACAGCAATATAGGAGAAGTTATGAGAGGTGCGTGAAAACACAACGATATTGGGAGAGGTATGAGAGGTACACGAAAACGCAGCGATATAAGGGAAGGTATAGGAGGTGCGCGAAAACAGGGCAATATAGGGGAAGATATGAGAGGTGCACGAAAGCGCAGCGATATAAGGGAAGGTATAGGAGGTGCGCGAAAACAGGGCGATATAGGTGAAGGAATGGGAGGCGTGAAACCAGGGCGTATAGGGGAAGGTATGAGAGGTGCGCGAAGACACAGCGATATAGGGGATGCTATGGGAGGTGCGCGAATACACAGCGATATAGGGGACGTTATGAGATGTGCATAACAACACGGCGATATAGGGAAGTAATGAGTGGTGCTAAAAAACACGGCGATACAGGGGAAGCTCTGAGAGGTGAGCAATAACACAGCGATAAAGGTGACTCTATGGGATGTGCGCGAAAAGACAGCAATATAGGGGAAGGTATGAGAGGTGCGCAAGGCACAGCGATATAGGGGGAAGTATGAGAGGTGCACGAAAACACAGCGATATAGGGGAAGGTATGGAAGGTGCTCGAAAACAGGGTGATATAGATGAAGTTATGAGAGGTATGCGAAGGCACAGCAATATAGGGGATGCTATGGAAGGTGCGCAAAAACACAGTGATATAGGGGAAGCTATGAGAGGTGAGCAAGAAGACTACGATACAGGGGAAGCAATGAGATGTGAGCAAAAACACAGCGATAAAGGTGAATCTATGGGATGTGCGCAAAAAGACAGCGATATAGGGGAAGGTATGAAAGGTGCGCAAGGCACAGCGATATAGGGGAAGGTATGGAAGGTACTCGAAAACAGGGTGATATAGATGAAGTTATGAGAGGTATGCGAAGGCACAGCAATATAGGGGATGCTATGGAAGGTGCGCAAATACACAGTGATATAGGGGAAGACATGAGAGGTGTGCGAAAACAGGGCAATATAGTGGAAGCTATGAGAGGTGAGCTAAAACCCGGCGATACAGGGGAAGCTATGAGAGGTGAGCAATAACACAGCGATAAAGGTGAATCTATGGGATGTGTGCGAAAAGACATCGATATAGGGGAAGGTATGAGAGGTGTGCGAAAACACAGCGATATAGGGGACGGTATGAGATGTGCATGAATACACGGCGATAGTCGAGAATCCATGAGGGGTGTGCAAAAACACAGCGATATAGGGGAAGTTATGAGAGATGCGCAAAAACAGGGCGATATAGGGGAAGTTATGAGAGGTGCGTGAATACCCAGCAATATAGGGGACATTATGAGATGTGCATGAAAACACGGCGATATAGGGGAAGGTATGAGAAGTGCACGAAGGCACAGTGGTATAGGGGATGCTATGGGAGATGCTCGAAAAAACAGTGATATAGGGGACGGTATGAGATGCGTATGAAAACATGGCGATATATGGGAAGCTATGAGAGGTGCGCGTAAACACGGCGATATAGGGGAAAGTATGAGAGGTGCGCGAAAACTTGGCATTACAGGTTAATGCATCAGAGGTGCGAGAAAACACAGCGATGTAGGGGAAGACATGAGAGGTGCGCAAAAACAGGGCAATATAGTGGAAGCTATGGGATGTGCGCAAAAACAGGGCGATGTAGGGGAAGGTATGAGAGGTGCGCGAAAGCACAGCGATATAGGGGACGCTATGCAGCGTGCACGAAAACACAGTGATATAGGGGAAGGTATGAGAGATGTGCGAGAACACGGCAAGATAGGGGAAATTATGAGAGGTGTGCGAAAACACGGCGATACGGGAGAATGTATCAGATGTGCGAGTAAACTTAGCGATATAGGGGAAGTAATGAGAGGAGCGAAAACATAGCGATCTCGGTGAAGACATGAGAGGTGCACGAAAACATGGCGATATAGGGGAAGCTATGAGAGGTGATCAAAAACACGGCGATACAGGGGAAGCTATGAGAGGTGTGTGAAAACACAGCGATATAGGGAAATGTATGAGATGTGCGCAAAGGCACAGCGATATAGGGGATACTATGGAAGGTGCGTGAATGCACAGCGATATAGGGGATACTATGGGAGGTGCGTGAATGCACAGCAATATAGGGGATGTGATGAGATGTGCATGAAAATGCAACGATATTAGTGATGGTATGAGAGGTGCACAAAGACACAGCGATATAGGGGAAGGTATGAGAGGTGCGCGAAAGCACAGCGATATACGGGACGGTATGAGATGTGCATGAATACACGGCAATAGACGGGAAACCATGAGAGGTTTGCGAAAACACACCGATATAGGGGAAGCTATGAGAGGTGCGTGAAAACACATTGATATAGGTGAAGGTATGAGAGGAGTGCGAAAACAGTGCGATATAGGGGAAGTTATGAGAGGTGCGTGAAAACCCAGCAATATAGGGGACGTTATGAGATGTGCATGAAAACACGGCGATATAGGGGAAGGTATGAGAGGTGCACAAAAACACAGTGATATAGGAGAAGTTATGAGAGGTGTGCGAAAACACAGCGATACAGGGGAAGGTATGAAAGGTGCACGAAAACACAGAGATATACAAGGGAAGGAATGGGAGGTGCTCTAATACACAGCGATATAGGGGACGTTATGAGATGTGCATAAAAACACGGCGATATAGGGGAAGTTATGAGAGGTGCGCAAAAATACAGCAATATAGGAGAAGTTATGAGAGGTGTGTGAAAACGCAGCGATATAGGGGGAGGTATGAGAGGTACACGAAAACACAGCGATATAGGGGAAGGTATGGGAGGTGCTCGAAAGCAGGGCGATATAGGGGAAGTTATGAGAGGTGCGTGAAAACCCAGCGATATAGGGGACGTTATGAGATGTGCATGAAAACACGGCGATATTGGGGAAGCCATGAGAGGTGTGCGAAAATACAGCGATATAAGCGATGCTATGGGAGGTGTGCGAAGACAGGGCAACATAGGGGAAGGTATGAGAGGTGCGCGAATTCATAGCGATATAGGGGATGCTATCGCAGGTTCGCGAATACACAACGATATATGGGACGTTAAGAGATGTGCATGAAAACACGGCGATATTGGGGAAACCATGAGAGGTGTGCGAAAATACAGCGATATAGGCGATGCTATGGGAGGTGTGCGAAGAAAGGGCAACATAGGGGAAGGTATGAGAGGTGCACGAATTCATAACGATATAGGGGATGCTATGGCAGGTGCGAGAATACACAACGATATATGGGACGTTAAGAGATGTGCATGAAAACACGGCGATATTGGGGAAGCCATGAGTGGTGTGCAAAAATACGGTGATATAGGAGAAATTATGAGAGGTGCGTGAAAACACAGTGATATAGGGGGAGGTATGAGAGGTGCATGAAAACACAGCGATATAGGGAAAGGTATGGAAGGTGTGTGAAAACAGGGCGATATAGGGGAAGGTATGAGAGGTGCCCGAATACACAGCAATATAAGGGATGCTATGGGAGATGCGCGAATACGCAGCGATATAGGGGACATTATGAGATGTGCATGAAAACATGGCAATATAGGGGAAGGTATGAGAGGTGTGCAAAAACACAGCGATATAGGAGAAGTTAAGAAAGGTGCGTGAAAACACAGCGATTTTGGGGAAGGTATGAGGGGAGTACGAAAACAGAGCATTATCGGGAAAGTATGGGAGGTGCGCGAAAACAGGGCGATATAGATGAAGCTATCAGAGGTGAGCAAAAACACGGCGATACATGGGAAGCTATGGGAGGTGCGTGAATACACAGCGATATAGGGGACGTGTGAGATGTGCGTGAAAATGCAACGATATTAGTGGAGGTATAAGAGGAGCACGAAAACACAGCGATATAGGGGAAGGTATGAGAGGTGCGCGAAAACACAGCGATATAGGAGAAGGTATGAGAGGTGCGCGAAAACACAGCGATATAGGGGAAGGTATGAGAGGTGCACAAAAACAGAGATATAGGAGAACGAATGGGAGGTGCACGAAAACAGGGCGATATAGGTGAAGGAATGGGAGGTGCGCGAAAACAGGGGCATATAGATGAATTTATGAGAGGTATGCGAAGGCACAGCAATATAGGGGATGCTATGGAATGTGCGCGAAAACACAGTGATATAGGGGAAGACAGGAGAGGTGCGCGAAAACACGGCGATATAGCAGAATCTATGAGAGGTGAGCAAAAACACGGCAATACAGGGGAAGCTATGAGAGGTGAGCAACAACACAGCGATAAAGGTGAATGTATGCGATGTGCGCGAAAAGACAGCGATATGGGGAAAAGTATGAGAGGTACGCAAGGCACAGTGATATAGGGGATGCTATGGGAGGTGCGTGAATACAAAGCGTTATAGGGGACGTGATGAGATGTGCATGAAAACGCAGCGATATTAGGGAAGGTATGAGAGGTGCACAAAAACACAGCGATATAAGAGAAGTTATGAGAGGTGTGTGAAAACACAGCGATATAGGGGAAGGTATGAGAAGTGCACGAAAACAGCGATATAGGTGAAGGAATGGGAGGTGCGCGAAAAAAGGGCGATATAGGTGAAGGAATGGGAGGTGCGCGAAAACAGGGCGATATAGGGGAAGGTATGAGAGGTGTGCGAAGGCACAGCGATATAGGGGATGCTATGGGAGGTGCGCGAATACACAGCGATATAGAGGACGTTCTGAGATGTGTATACCAATACGGCGATATAGGGGAAGTTATGACAGGTGCGCAAAAACACTGCGATGTAGGCGAAGGTATGAGAGATGTGCGAAAACTCAGCGATATAGGGGACGGTATGAGATGTGCATGAATACACGGCAATAGTCGGGAAACAATGAGAGGTGTGTGAAAACACAGCGATATAGGGGAAGTTATGAGAGGTGCGCAAGGCACAGCGATATAGGAGAAGGTATGGAAGGTGCTCGAAAACAGGGTGATATAGATGAAGGCACAGCAATATAGGGGATGCTATGGAAGGTGGACGAAAACACAATGATATAGGGGAAGGTATGAGAGGTGCGCGAAAACAAGGCAATATAGTGGAAGCTATGAGAGGTGAGCTAAAACCCGCCGATACAGGGGAAGGTATGAGAGGTGTGCGAAAACACAGCGATATAGGGGAAGTTATGAGAGGTGCGTGAAAACACAGTGATATAGGGGAAGGTATGAGAGGAGCACGAAAACAGGGCGATATAGGGGAAGTTATGAGAGGTGCGTGAAAACCCAGCGATATAGTGGACCTTATGAGATGTGCATGAAAAAAAGGCGATATAGGGGAAGGTATGAGAGGTGCGTGAAGGCACAGCGATATAGGGAATGTTATGGGAGGTGCACGAAAACAAAGCTAAATAGGGGATGTTATGAGATGTGCATGAAAACACAGCGAAATAGGGGAAAGTATGAGAGGTGCATGAAAACACGACCATATAGGGGAAGGTATGAGAGGTGCATGAAAACACGGCGATATAGGGGAAGGTATGAGAGGTGCATGAAAACACAGCGAAATAGGGGAAGGTATGAGAGGTGCACGAAAACGCAGCGATACAAAGGAAGGTATAGGAGGTGCACGAAAACTGGGCGATATAGGGGAAGGTATGAGAGGTGCACGAAGGCACAGCGATATAGGGGATGCTATGGGAGGTGCGCGAAAACACAGTAATATAGGGGATGGTATGAGATGTGCATAAAAACACGGTGATATAGGGGAAAGTATGAGAGGTGCGCGAAAACTTGCAGTTAAAGGGGAATGCAACAGAGGTGCCAGAAAACACAGCGATGTAGTGGAATACATGAGAGGTGCGCGAATACAGGGCAATATAGTGGAAGCTATGGGATGTGCACGAAAACAGGACGATATAGGGGAAGGTATGAGAGATGCACAAAAAACACAGCGATATAGGGGACACAATGGGACGTGCGCAAAAACACAAAGATATAGGGGAAGGTATGAGAGGTGTGCGAAAACACGGAGATACCGGAGAATGTATCAGATGTGCGAGAAAACAGAGCGCTATAGGGGAAGTATTCAGAGGAGCGAAAACATAGCGATCTAGGTGAAGACATGAGAGGTGTGCGAAAACACAGCGATATAGTGGAAGCTATGAGAGGTGAGTAAAAACACGGTGATACAGGGGAAGCTATGACAGGTGAGCAATTACACAGCGATAAAGGTGAATCTATGGGATGTGCGCGAAAATACAGTGATATAGGGGAAGCTATGAGAGGTGCGCAAGCCACAGCGATATAGGGGATACTATGGGATGTGCATGAATACACGGTGATACTGGGGAAGACATGAGAGGTGCCTGAAAACACAGCGATATAGAGGAAGGTATGAGAGGTGTGCAAAATCACAGCGATTTAGCAGAAGTTAAGAGAGGTGCGTGAAAACACAGCGATATAGGGGAAGGTATGAGAGGTGCACGAAGGCACAGCGATATAGGGGATGTTATGGGAGGTGCGCGAAAACACTGTGATATAGGGGAAGGTATGAGAGGTGTGCGACAACATGGCGATATAGGGGAAATTATGAGAGGTGTGCACAAACATGGCGATACGGGAGAACGTATCAATTGTGCGAGAAAACACAGCGATATAGGGGAAGTATTGAGAGGAGTGAAAGCATAACGATCTAGGTGAAGACATGAGACGTGAGCAAAAACACGGCAATACAGGGAAGCTATGAGAGGTGAGCAATAACACAGCGATAGAGGTGAATCTATGGGATGTGTGCGAAATGACAGCGATATAGGGGAAGGTATGAGAGGTGCGCAAGGCACAGCGATATAGGGGATGCTATGGGAGGAGCGCGAATACACAGCGATATAGGGGACGTGATGAGATGTGCATGAAAATTCAGCGATATTCTGGAAGGTATGAGAGGTGCACAAAAACACAGTGATATAGGAGAAGTTATGAGAGGTGTGTGAAAACACAGCGATATAAGGGAAGGTATGAAAGGTAAACAAAAACACAGCGATATAGGAGAAGTTATGAGAAGTGTGTGAAAACACAGAGATATAGGGGAAGGTATTACAGGTGCACAAAAACACAGCGATATAGGGGAAGGAATCGGAGGTGCGCGAAAACAGGGCGATATAGGGGAAGGTATGAGAGGTGCGCGAAGGCACAGCAATATAAGGGATGCTATGGGAGGTGCACGAATACACAGCGATATAGGGGACGTTATGAGATGTGCATGAAAACACGGCAATATAGGGAAAGGTGTAAGAACTGTGCAAAAATACAGCGATATAGGAGAAGTTATGAGAGGTGCGTGAAAACATACCGATATAAGGGAAGGTATGAGAGGTGCACGAAAACACAGCGATATTGGGGAAGGTATGGGAGGTGCGTGAAAACAGGGCGATAAAGGGGATGTTATGAGAGGTGCGCGAAGGCACAGCGATATAGGGGAAGACATGAGAGCTGCGCAGAAACAGGGCAATATAGTGGAACCTGTGGGATGTGCGCGAAACCACGGCGACACAGGGGAATGTATCAGAGGTGCGAGAAAACACAGCGATATAGAGGACGCTATGGGAGATGCGCAAAAAAACAGTGATATAGGGGAAGGTATGAGAGGTGTGTGAGAACACGGCGATATAGGGGAAACTGTAAGAGGTGCGCGAAAACATGGCAATACAGGAGAATGTATCAGAGGTGTGAGAAAACACAGTGATATAGGGGAAGTAATGATAGGAGCGAAAACATAGCGGTATAGGTGAAGACATGCGAGGTGCGCGAAAACACGGCGATATAGGGTAAGCTATGAGAGGTGAGCAATAACACAGCGATCAAGGTGAAGCTAGGGGATGTGCGCGAAAACAGCGATGTAGGCGAAGCTATGGGAGGTGCGCGAAACCACAGCGATTTGGAGAAGGCATGAGATGTGCGCGAAAATACATCGATATAGGGGAAGGTATGAGAGCTGCGTGAAAACATAGTGATATAGGTGAAGGTATGAGAGGAGCGCGAACACAGGGCTATATGGGGGAAGTTATGAGAAGTGTGTGAAAACCCAGCGACTTTGGGGACGTTATGAGATGTGCATGAAAACACGGTGATATTGGGGAAGGTATGAGCGGTGTGCAAAAACACAGCAATATACGGGAATGCATGAGAGGTGCACGAAGGCACAGTGATATAGGGGATGGTATGGGAGGTGCGAAAATACACAGCGATATAGGGGACGTTATGAGATGTGAATGAAAACACGGCAATATAAAGGAAGTTATACGAGCTGCGCAAAAATACAGTGATATACGGGAAGTTATGAGAGGTGCGTGAAAACACAGCGATATAAGGGAAGGTATGAGAGGTGCACGAAAACACAGCGATATTGGGGAAGGTATGGGAGGTGCGCGAAAACAGGGCAATATTGGGGAAGTTATGAGAGGTGCGTGAAGGCACAGCGATATATTGGAAGCTATGGGAAGTGCATGAAAACATGTCGATATAGGAGAAGATATGAGAGGTGCGCAAAAGCACAGAGATATAGGCGAAGCTATGAGAGCTGCAAAAAATACAGAGGTATATAGGGGACGTTATGAGATGTGCATGAAAACATATCAATATAGGGAAAGGTATGAGATGTGCGCAAAAATACATCGATATAGGGGAAGGTATGAAAGGTGCGTGAAAACAGCGATGTAGGCGAAGCTATGGGAGGTGCGCGAAAGCATAGCGGTATAGGGGAAGGTATGAGATGTGCGTGAATACACGGCAATAGTCGGGAAGCCATGAGAGGTTTGCGAAAACACAGCGATATAGGGGAAGGTATGAGAGCTGCGCAGAAACAAGGCAATATAGTGGAAGCTGTGGGATGTGCGCGAAACCACGGCGATACAGGGGAATATATCAGAGGTGCGAGAAAACACAGCGATATAGGGGACGCTATGGGAGATGCGCAAAAAAACAGTGATATAGGGGAAAGTATGAGAGGTGTGCGAGAACACGGCGATATAGTGGAAACTGTAAGAGATGCACGAAAACATGGCAATACAGAAGAATGTATCAGAGGTGTGAGAAAACACAGTGATATAGGGGAAGTAATGATAGGAACGAAAACATAGCCGTATAGGTGAAGACATGCGAGGTGCGCGAAAACACGGCGATATAGGGTCAGCTATGAGAGGTGAGCAATAACACAGCGATCAAGGCGAAGCTATGGGAGGTGCGCAAAAGCACAACAATTTGGAGAAGGCATGAGATGTGCGCGAAAATACATCGATATAGGGGAAGGTATGAGAGCTGCGTGAAAACACAGTGATATAGGGGAAGGTATGAGAGGAGCGCGAAAACCCAGCAACATTGGGGACGTTATGAGATGTACATGAAAACACGGTGATATTGGGGAAGGTATGAGAGGTGTGCAAAATCACAGCGATATAGGAGAAGTTAAGAGAGGTGCGTGAAAACACAGCAATATAGGGGGAGGTATGAGAGGTGCGCGTAAACACGGCGATATAGGGGAAAGTATGAGAGGTGCGCGAAAACTTGGCGTTACAGGGGAAAGCATCAGAGGTGCCAGAAAACACAGCGATGTAGTGGAAGACATGAGAGGTGCGCGAAAACAGGGTAATATAGTGGAAGGTATGGGATGTGCGCGAAAACAGGGCGATATAGGGGAAGGTATGAGAGGTGCGCGAGAACAAGGCGATATAGGGGGAATAATGAGAGGTGTGCGAAAACAGTGATACGGGAGAATGTATCAATTGTGCGAGAGAACACAGCAATATAGGGGAAGTATTGAGAGGAGCGAAAACATAGCTATCTAGGTGAAGACAAGAGAGGTGAGCAAAAACACGGCGATACAGGGGAAGCTATGAGAGGTGAGCAATAACACAGCGATAAAGCTGAATCTATGGGATGTGCGCAAAAAGACAGCGATATAGGGGAAGCTATGAGAGGTGCGCAAGGCACAGCGATATAGGAAATGCTATGGGAGGTGCGCGAATACACAGCGATATAGGGGACGTGATGAGATGTGCATGAAGACTCAGCGATATTAGGGAAGGTATGAGAGGTGGACAAAAACACAGTGATATAGGAGAAGTTATGAGAGGTGTGTGAAAACACAGAGATATAGGGGAAGGTATGACAGGTGCACGAAAACACAGCGATGTAGGGGAAGGAATCGGAGGTGCGCGAAAACAGGGCGATATAGGTGAAGGTATGAGAGGAGCGTGAAAACAGGGCTATATGGGGGAAGTTATGAGAAGTGTGTGAAAACCCAGCGACTTTGGGGACGTTATGAGATGTGCGCAAAAATACATCGATATAGGGGAAGGTATGAGAGCTGCGTGAAAACATAGTGATATAGGTGAAGGTATGAGAAGAGCGCGAAAACAGGGCTATATGGGGGAAGTTATGAGAAGTGTGTGAAAACCCAGCGACATTGGGGACGTTATGAGATGTGCATGAAAACACGGTGATATTGGGGAAGGTATGAGCGGTGTGCAAAAACACAGCAATATACGGGAATGCATGAGAGGTGCACGAAGGCACAGTGATATGGGGATGGTATGGGAGGTACGCAAATACACAGCGATATAGGGGGCGTTATGAGATGTTCGCAAAAATACATCGATATAGGGGAAGGTATGAGAGGTGCGCGAAAACAGCAATGTGGGCGAAGCTATAGGAGGTGCGCGAAAACAGGGCGATATACGGGAATGCATGAGAGGTGCGCGAAGGCACAGTAATATAGGGGAGTGGATGGCAATTGCGCAAATACCCAGCGATATAGGGGACGTTATGAGATGTGCATGAAAACACATCAACATAGGGGAAGGTATGAGATGTGCACAAAAATACATCGATATAGGGGAAGGTATGAGAGGTGCACGAAAACAGCGATGTAGGCGAAGCTATGGGAGGTGCGCGAAAGCATAGCGGTATAGGGGAAGGTATGAGATGTGCATGAATACACGGCAATAGTCGGGAAGCCATGAGAGGTTTGCGAAAACACAGCGATATCGGGGAAGCTATGAGAGCTGCGTGAAAACACAGTGATATAGGGGAAGTTATGAGAGGAGCGCGAAAACAGGGCGATATAGGGGAAGTTATGAGAGGTGCGTGAAAACCCAGCGACATTGGGGACGTTATGAGATGTACAGGAAAACACGGTGATATTGGGGAAGGTATGAGAGGTGTGCAAAATCACAGCGATATAGGAGAAGTTAAGAGAGGTGCGTGAAAACACAGCAATATAGGGGAAGGTATGAGAGGTGCACGAAGGCACAGCGTTATAGGGGATGCTATGGGAGGTGCGCGAAAACACCGCGATATAGGGGACGCAATCGCACGTGCGCGAAAACACAGTGATATAGGGTAAGGTATGAGAGGTGTGCGAGAACACGGCGATATAGGGGAAATTATGTGAGGTGTGTGAAAACACGGCAATACGGGAGAATGTATCAGATGTGCGAGAAAACACAGCGATATAGGGGAAGTATTGAGAGGAGCGAAAACATAGCGATCTAGGTGAAGACATGAGAGGTGTGCAAAAACACGGCGATACAGGGGAAGCTATGAGAGGTGAGCAATAACACAGCGATAAAGGTGAATCTATGGGTTGTGCGCGAAAAGACAGCAATATAGGGGAAGCTATGAGAGGTGCGCAAGGCACAGCGATATAGGGGATGCTATGGGAGGTGCATGAATACACAGCGATGTAGGGGACGTGATGAGATGTGCATGAAAACGCAGCGATATTAGGGAAGGTATCAGAGGTGCACAAAAACACAGCGATATAGAAGTTATGAGAGGTGTGCGAAAACACAGCGATATAGGGGAAGATATGAAAGGTGCATGAAAGCACAGAGATATATTCGGGAAGGAATGGGAGGTGCACGAATACACAGCGATATAGGGGACGTTATGAGATGTGCATGAAAACACAGCCATATAGGGGAAGGTATGAGAGGTGCATGAAAACGCAGCGATATAAGGGAAGGTATAGGAGGTGCGCGAAAACAGGGCGATATAGGGGAAGGTATGAGAGGTGCACGAAGGCACAGCGATATAGGGGATGCTATGGGAGTGCGCGAAAACACAGCGATATAGGAGACGGTATGAGATGTGCATAAAAACATGGCGATATAGGGGGAGGTATGAGAGCTGCGCGTAAACACGGCGATATAGGGGAAAGTATGAGAGGTGCGCGAAAACTTGGCGTTACAGGGGAAAGCATCAGAGGTGCCAGAAAACACAGCGATGTAGTGGAAGACATGAGAGGTTCGCGAAAACAGGGTAATATAGTGGAAGGTATGGGATGTGCGTGAAAACAGGGCGATATAGGGGAAGGTATGAGAGGTGCGCGAGAACACGGCGAAATAGGGGGAATAATGAAAGGTGCGCGAAAACAGTGATACGGGAGAATGTATCAATTGTGCGAGAAAACACAGCAATATAGGGGAAGTATTGAGAGGAGCGAAAACATAGCTATCTAGGTGAAGACAAGAGAGGTGAGCAAAAACACGGCGATACAGGGGAAGCTATGAGAGGTGAGCAATAAGACAGCGATAAAGCTGAATCTATGGGATGTGCGCAAAAAGACAGCGATATAGGGGAATCTATGAGAGGTGCGCAAGGCACAGCGATATAGGGGATGCTATGGGAGGTGCGCGAATACACAGCGATATAGGGGACGTGATGAGATGTGCATGAAGACTCAGCGATATTAAGGAAGGTATGAGAGGTGCACAAAAACACAGTGATATAGGAGAAGTTATGAGAGGTGTGTGAAAACACAGCGATATAAGGGAAGGTATGAAAGGTAAACGAAAACACAGCGATATAGGAGAAGTTATGAGAAGTGTGTGAAAACACAGCGATATAGGGGAAGGTATTACAGGTGCACGAAAACACAGCGATATAGGGGAAGGAATCGGAGGTGCGCTTAAACAGGGCGATATAGGGGAAGGTATGAGAGGTGCGCGAAGGCACAGCAATATAAGGGATGCTATGGGAGGTGCGCGAATACACAGCGATATAGGGGACGTTATGAGATGTGCATGAAAACACGGCAATATAGGGAAAGGTGTAAGAACTGTGCAAAAATACAGCGATATAGGAGAAGTTATGAGAGGTGCGTGAAAACATACCGATATAAGGGAAGGTATGAGAGGTGCACGAAAACACAGCGATATTGGGGAAGGTATGGGAGGTGCGTGAAAACAGGGCGATAAAGGGGATGTTATGAGAGGTGCGCGAAGGCACAGCGATATACGGGAAGACATGAGAGCTGCGCAGAAACAGGGCAATATAGTGGAAGCTGTGGGATGTGTGCGAAACCACGGCGATACAGGGGAATATATCAGAGGTGCGAGAAAACACAGCGATATAGGGGACGCTATGGGAGATGCGCAAAAAAACAGTGATATAGTGGAAGGTATGAGAGGTGTGCGAGAACACGGCGATATAGTGGAAACTGTAAGAGGTGCGTGGAAACTGTAAGAGGTGTGCGAAAACATGGCAATACAGAAGAATGTATCAGAGGTGTGAGAAAACACAGTGATATAGGGGAAGTAATGATAGGAGCGAAAACATAGCGGTATAGGTGAAGACATGCAAGGTGCGCGAAAACACGGCGATATAGGGTAAGCTATGAGAGGTGAGCAATAACACAGCGATCAAGGTGAAGCTAACGGATGTGCGCGAAAACAGCGATGTAGGCGAAGCTATGGGAGGTGCGCGAAACCACAGCGATTTGGAGAAGGCATGAGATGTGCGCGAAAATACATCGATATAGGGGAAGGTATGAGAGCTGCGTGAAAACATAGTGATATAGGTGAAGGTATGAGAGGAGCGCGAAAACAGGGCTATATGGGGGAAGTTATGAGAAGTGTGTGAAAACCCAGTGACTTTGGGGACGTTATGAGATGTGCATGAAAACACGGTGATATTGGAGAAGGTATGAGCGGTGTGCAAAAACACAGCAATATACGGGAATGCATGAGAGGTGCACGAAGCCACAGTGATATGAGGATGGTATGGGAGGTGAGAAAATACACAGCGATATAGGGGAAGGTATGAGAGGTGCACGAAGGCACAGCGTTATAGGGGATGCTATGGGAGGTGCGCGAAAACACCGCGATATAGGGGACGCAATCGCACGTGCGCGAAAACACAGTGATATAGGGTAAGGTATGAGAGGTGTGCGAGAACACGGCGATATAGGGGAAATTATGTGAGGTGTGTGAAAACACGGCAATACGGGAGAATGTATCAGATGTGCGAGAAAACACAGTGATATAGGGGAAGTATTGATAGGAGCGAAAACATAGCGATCTAGGTGAAGACATGAGAGGTGTGCAAAAACACGGCGATACAGGGGAAGCTATGAGAGGTGAGCAATAACACAGCGATAAAGGTGAATCTATGGGTTGTGCGCGAAAAGACAGCAATATAGGGGAAGCTATGAGAGGTGCGCAAGGCACAGCGATATAGGGGATGCTAGGGGAGGTGCATGAATACACAGCGATGTAGGGGACGTGATGAGATGTGCATGAAAACGCAGCGATATTAGGGAAGGTATCAGAGGTGCACAAAAACACAGCGATATAGAAGTTATGAGAGGTGTGCGAAAACACAGCGATATAGGGGAAGATATGAAAGGTGTGCGAAAACACAGCGATATAGGGGAAGATATGAAAGGTGCATGAAAGCACAGAGATATATTCGGGAAGGAATGGGAGGTGCACGAATACACAGCGATATAGGGGACGTTATGAGATGTGCATGAAAACACAGCCATATAGGGGAAGGTATAGGAGGTGCGCGAAAACAGGGCGATATAGGGGAAGGTATGAGAGGTGCACGAAGGCACAGCGATATAGGGGATGCTATGGGAGTGCGCGAAAACACAGCGATATAGGAGACGGTATGAGATGTGCATAAAAACATGGCAATATAGGGGGAGGTATGAGAGGTGCGCGTAAACACGGCGATATAGGGGAAAGTATGAGAGGTGCGCGAAAAATTGGCGTTACGGGGGAAAGCATCAGAGGTGCCAGAAAACACAGCGATGTAGTGGAAGACATGAGAGGTTCGCGAAAACAGGGTAATATAGTGGAAGGTATGGGATGTGCGTGAAAACAGGGCGATATAGGGGAAGGTATGAGAGGTGCGCGAGAACACGGCGAAATAGGGGGAATAATGAAAGGTGCGCGAAAACAGTGATACGGGAGAATGTATCAATTGTGCGAGAAAACACAGCAATATAGGGGAAGTATTGAGAGGAGCGAAAACATAGCTATCTAGGTGAAGACAAGAGAGGTGAGCAAAAACACGGCGATACAGGGGAAGCTATGAGAGGTGAGCAATAAGACAGCGATAAAGCTGAATCTATGGGATGTGCGCAAAAAGACAGCGATATAGGGGAATCTATGAGAGGTGCGCAAGGCACAGCGATATAGGGGATGCTATGGGAGGTGCGCGAATACACAGCGATATAGGGGACGTGATGAGATGTGCATGAAGACTCAGCGATATTAAGGAAGGTATGAGAGGTGCACAAAAACACAGTGATATAGGAGAAGTTATGAGAGGTGTGTGAAAACACAGCGATATAAGGGAAGGTATGAAAGGTAAACGAAAACACAGCGATATAGGAGAAGTTATGAGAAGTGTGTGAAAACACAGCGATATAGGGGAAGGTATTACAGGTGCACGAAAACACAGCGATATAGGGGAAGGAATCGGAGGTGCGCTTAAACAGGGCGATATAGGGGAAGGTATGAGAGGTGCGCGAAGGCACAGCAATATAAGGGATGCTATGGGAGGTGCGCGAATACACAGCGATATAGGGGACGTTATGAGATGTGCATGAAAACACGGCAATATAGGGAAAGGTGTAAGAACTGTGCAAAAATACAGCGATATAGGAGAAGTTATGAGAGGTGCGTGAAAACATACCGATATAAGGGAAGGTATGAGAGGTGCACGAAAACACAGCGATATTGGGGAAGGTATGGGAGGTGCGTGAAAACAGGGCGATAAAGGGGATGTTATGAGAGGTGCGCGAAGGCACAGCGATATACGGGAAGACATGAGAGCTGCGCAGAAACAGGGCAATATAGTGGAAGCTGTGGGATGTGTGCGAAACCACGGCGATACAGGGGAATATATCAGAGGTGCGAGAAAACACAGCGATATAGGGGACGCTATGGGAGGTGCGCGAAAACACAGCGATATAGGCGACGCTATGAGAGATGTGCGAGAACACGGCGATATAGGGGAAATTATGAGAGGTGCGCGATAACACGGCGATACAGGGGAATGTATCAGAGGTGCGAGAAAACACACCGATTTAGGGGAAGTTATGAGAGTAGCGAAAGCACAGCGATGTAGGGGGAAGGTATGAGAGGTGCCTCGCCTCCCGCCTCGAGCCTCTTGCCATACCTCGCCTCTCGTTTCCCGGCCGCTTCGGATTGTGTGTTTAAGTTTGCTCCAGTCCCGAGATTTACCTGTGGTACTCAGTCTCTCCGTGTCAAGTATTCTAAGTTTTACTTCAGCACCGAGGATTACCTGTGTAATTCCGTCTCTCCGTGCCAAGAGAGGTTTTGCCTGCCGCTTTCCTTTCTACGCTCCGTGTCAGGACAGTTCTGCTTACCTTCTGCTTCCCTGAACACCTTCCTATTTGCCGTTAACGCTCACACCCTCGTCTACTTCCTAACTTAATCTCCGGGCCTCGTTCCCTGCAACACAACGATTTAATCTGCGCGCATCTCCAAATCCACGTGAGCCACCAGAATCCGTGTGCGCCCCTGAATTTTATGACAAACCTCTAAAGATACTCAATCCCCAAATCAGTGAGCACTCTCGTGTGCGAGAACGCAGCACTAAATCAGTGCGCACCCCCAAATCATGTCCACCCCAAAACTCCGTGCGCACGCATATTCACAACCACTTCCCTAATTCTACGTTTTCCGCAATTTGGTGCGCACCCGAACCCCGCTGACACGCCCGCAGGCATAACAGATTTTTTTTCAGAGCAACAATCATTTCAATCCGTTCAGAAAATTGTTGTCTCGGGAAGAAAAATAATCATTGTAAATTCTTTGCTAATCTTGGTGTAACCTCAAACCCGTATTGAATCCAAACGCATATGCGATTATCATCGAGCATAAACCGTGTTAAACAGTTCAGGAAATGGCTGCCTCGACATTAAAAAACGCAGCATGAGGGTGCGCACTGATTTGGGGATTGAGGAGCTTTAGAGGTTTGTCATAAAATGCAGGGGTGCACACAGCTTCTGGTGGCTCACGTGGATTATTGAGATGCGCGCAGATTTAGTCGTTGTGTTGCAAGGAACGAGGTCCGGATATGGAGTCAGGAAGTAGACGAGGGTGTGACCGTTAAAGGCAAACAGGAAGGTGTTCATAGAAAATAGAAAATAGGTGCAGGAGTAGGCCATTCGGCCCTTCGAGCCTGCACTGCCATTTATTATGATCATGGCTGAACATCCAACTCAGAACCCCGCCCCAGCCTTCCCTCCATACCCCCTAATCCCCGTAGCCACAAGGGCCATATCTAACTCCCTCTTAAATATAGCCAATAAACTGGCCTCAACTGTTTCCTGTGGCAGAGAATTCCACAGATTCACCACTCTCTGTGTGAAGAAGTTTTTCCTAATCTCGGTCCTAAAAGGCTTCCCCTCTATCCTCAAACTGTGGCCCCTCGTTCTGGACTTCCCCAACATCGGGAACAATCATCCTGCATCTAGCCTGTCCAATCCCTTTAGGATCTTATACGTTTCAATCAGATCTCCCCCCAATCTTCTAAATTCCAATGAGTACAAGCCCAGTTCATCCAGTCTTTCTTCATATGAAAGTCCTGCCATCCTAGAAATCAATCTGGTGAACCTTCTTTGTACTCCCTCTATGGCAAGGATGTCTTTCCTCAGATTAGGGGACCAAAACTGCACACAATACTCCAGGTGTGGTCTCACCAAGGCCTTGTACTACTGCAGTATTCCCTCCCTGCTCCTGTACTCGAATCCTCTTGCTATAAATGCCAGCATACCATTCGCCTCTTTAGCAACCTCCAATTTAAAAACACAATATGAACACATCTGAAAATCATAAAGGGCCTATAATCCCTACAAATGAAACAAACTTGAGATTCGTCACTATTGAAGATCCACAGACACACCCAAATCCGGGAACACCACCAAACCCTCTCACACCCACATTAGAATATGCCAAAGAAAAAATCATTTCAAAACCTTCAAAAGATATTTGTCTGCATAAGTTTAAAGTGGCGAGGTGAGGTATGGCTAGAGGCAAGAGACTAGTGGTGAGTATTGGCTAAAGGCTAGAGGCGAGGCTTGCCTCGAGGCTAGAGGCTAGAGGCTAGGGTCGAGGCTTGGCTAGAGACTAGAAGCGAGGCTTGCCTAGAGGCTAGAGACTACATGCGAGTCCTGGCTGAAGGCTAGATGCTAGAGGCGAGGCACCTCTCATAACTTCCCATATATCACTGTGTTTATGAACCTCCCATACCTTCCCATAATTCACTGTTTTCACCAGCCTCTCATACCTTCCCCTATATCGCTGTGTTTTCCCGCACATCTCATAACCTCTATATAGCCGTGTTTTCACGCACCTCCCATCGCTTCCCCTATATCGCTGTGTTTCTCTCAACTCTCATGCCTTCCCCTATAACGCCCTGTTTTCACGCACCTCCCATACCTTCCCCTATATCTCTTGTGTTTTTGCGTACCTCTCATAACTTCCACAACATTGCCGTGTTTTTGTGCACCTCCCACACCTTCCCCTATATCGCTGTGTTCTTGTACACCTCTCATAGCTTAACATATATTGCAATGTTTGTGCGCACCTCTCATAGCTTCCCCTATATCGCTGTGTTTTCACGCACCTCGCATACCTTCCCCTATATTGCTGTTTTTGCTCACCTCTCATAGCATTGACTATATCGCCATGTACTCGCGCATCACTCATACCTTCCCGTATTTAGCTAAGTTTTCGCTAATCTATCATACCTTTCCCTATATCGTCGTGTTTTCACGCACCTCTCATAGCTTCACGTATATCGCCGTGTTTTCGTGCACCTCCCATAAGTTCCCCTATATCGCTATGTTTTCTCGCACCCCTCATACCTTCTCCTATATCACTCTGTCATTGCGCTCCTCCCATCGCTTCCAATATATCGCTGCGTTTTCGCGCACCTCCTATAGATTCCTGTATATGACTGTGTTTTTGCACACCTCTCATACCTTCCCCTATATCGCCGTGTTTCTGTGCACCACCCATACCTTCCCCTATATCGCTGTGGTTTTGCACACCTCTCATAGCTTCCCCTCTATCGCTGTGTTCTCGTGAACTTCTCATAGCTCTCCATATATTGCAATGTTTTCGCTCACCTCTCATAGCTTCCCTCAAATTGCTCTGTTTTCGTGCACCTCTCATAACGTCACATGAATCAACATGTTTTCACGCACCTCCCATAGCTTCCCCCATCTCACTGTGTTTTCGCGCACCTCTCATACCTTCCCCTATATTACCCTGCTCTCGTGCATCTCCCAGCCCTTCCCCTACATCGCTGTGTTTTCGTGCAGCTCCCATCGATTCCCCAATCGCTGTGTTTTTGCGCACCTCTAATACCTTCCCCTATAACGCCCTGTTTTCACGCACCTCCCATACCTTCCCCTATATCGTTGTGTTTTTGTGCACCTCTCATACCTTCCATTATATCACTGTGATTTTGCACACCGCCCATAGCTTCCCCATATATCGCTGTGTTTTCGCTCACCTCTCATATCTTCCCCTGTATCGCCGTGTTTTCGTGCACCTCCCACACCTTCCCCTATATCGTTTTGTTCTCGTACACCTCTCATAGCTTAACATATATTGCAATGTTTTTGTGCACCTCTCACAGATTCCCCCAAATCGCTGTGTTTACGCGCATCTCTCATAGCTTCCCCTATATCGCCGTGTTTTCACGCACCTCGCATATCTTTCCCTATATTACTGTGTTTTTGCTCACCTCTCATAGCTTTGTCTATATTGCCGTGTTCTCGCGCATCACTCATACCTTCCCCTTTTTAGCTGAGTTTTCGCTAATCTCTCATACCTTCCCCTATATCGACGTGTTTTCACGCACCACTCATAGCTTCACGTATATCGCCGTGTTTCCGTGCACCTCCCATAGCTTCCCCTATATTGCTGTGTTTTCGCGCACCTCTCATAACATCACGTATATCACCATGTTTTCGCGCACCTCCCATAGCTTCCGCTATATCGCTGTGTTTACACGTACGTCTCATAGCTTCCCCTATATCGCAGTATTATCGTGCACCTCGCATACCTTCCCCTATATTGCTGTGTTTTTCATTCACCTCCCATAGCATTGCCTATATTGCCATGTTCTCACGCATCACTCATATTTTCCCCTTTTTAGCTGAGTTTTCGCTAATCTCTCATAGCTTCCTATATATCGACGTGTTTTCACACACCTCTCATAGCTTCATGTATATTGCCGTGTTTTCGTGCACCTCCCATAGATTCCCCTATGTTGCTGTGTTTTCGCGCACCTCTCTCACCTTACTCTATATTGTTGCATTTATCCGCACCTCTCATAGCTTCCCCTCTATCACTGTGTTCTCGTGCACCTCTCATAGCTTTCCATATATTGCAATGTTGTTTCTCACCTCTCATAGCTTCCCTCAAATTGCTCTGTTTTCGCGCACCTCTCATAATGTCACGTATATCACCATGTTTTCGCGCACCTCCCATAGCTTCCCCTATATCACTGAGTTTTCGTGCACCTCTCATACCTTACCCTGTATCGCTGTGTTTTCATGCACCTCCCATACCTTCCCCTGTATCGCTCTGATTTCACGCACCTCCCATAGATTCCCCTATATCGCTGTTTTTGCGCACCTCTAATACCTACCACAATAACGCCCTGTTTTCACGCACCTCCCATACCTTCCCCTATAGCACTGTGTTTTTGTGCACCTCTCATACCTTCCCCTATATCGCTGTGTTTTTGCTCACCTCTCATACCTTCCCCTGTATCGCCGTGTTTTCATGCACCTCCCATAGATTCCCCTATATCGCTATGTTCTCGTATACCTCTCATAGCTAACATATATTGCAATGTTTGTGTGCACCTCTCATAGATTCCCCCAAATCGCTGTGTTTACGCGCACCTCTGATAACTTCCCCTATATTGCTGTGTTTTCGCGCACCTCGCATACCTTCCCCTATATCACTGTGTTTTTGCTCACCTCTCATAGCTTTGCCTATATGGCCATGTTCTTGCGCATCGCTCATACCTTCCCCTATTTAGCTGAGTTTTCGTTAATCTCTCATACCTTCCCCTATATCGTCGTGTTTTCACGCACCTCTCATAGCTTCACGTATATCCCCATGTTTTCATGCATCTCCCATAGATTCCACTATGTCGCTGTGTTTTTGTGCACCTCTTATACCTTCCCCTATATTGCTGTGTTTTCGTGCACCTCTCATACCTTACCCTATAACGTTGCGTTTTCCCGCACCTCCCATAGCTTCCCCAATATCATTGTGTTTTCGCTCACTTCATACAGCTTCCAATATATCGCCATGCTTTCTTGCTCCTCTGATACCTTCCCTTATATCGACGTGTTTTCACGCACCTCTGATACCTTCACGTATATCACCGTGTTTTCGTGCACCTCCCATACCTTCCCCTATATTGCTGTGTTGTCGCGTAACTCCCATAGCTTCCGTAATATCACTGTTTTCACGCACCTCCCATAGCTTCCCCTATATTGCTGTGTTTTCGCGCACCTCTCATACCTTACCCTATATCGTTGCATTTTCCCGCAGTTCTCATAGCTTCCCCTCTATCACTGTGTTCTCGTGCACCTCTCATAGCTTTCCATGTATTGCAATGTTTTCGCTCACCTCTCATAGCTTCCCTCAAATTGCTCTGTTTTCGC
>NW_027277603.1:0-26505 GCF_030028105.1 Mobula birostris
CCAAAGCACTGCATTGACAGAGAAATCAACTTTTTTGTCTTAAACACCTGAGTGATATAAATGGTGTGAAACATCTCAGGATCATGTTGGAAGTTATATTAAGATGTTTCCATGAGTTTTGCAGTCAGTACCTTTGAGCAAAATTGAAATCTATACTTCACTTACTGCTAAACAACAGTTTGCTCTGAGAACTTTTTTGTTTTGAATAACTGAGTGATGCAACAGGTGTCAAACATCTCAGGATAATGTGGGGAGTTATGCTATGTTGTTTCCATAAGGTTTGCAGTCAGTACCTTTGAGTAAAATTGAAATGTATACTTCATTCATTGCTAAACAACATTATGCTCTCTGAAACCTGAGTGATATAACAGCAGTCAAACATCTCAGGATAATGTGGGGAGTTATGCTATGTTGTTTCCATAAGGTTTGCAGTCAGTACCTTTGAGTAAAATGGAAATGTATACTTCATTCATTGCTAAACAACATTATGCTCTCAGAAAACAACTTTTTTGTCTTGAATACCTGAGTAATATAACAGCAGTCAAACAGCTCAGGATCATGTGGGGAGTAATATTAAGATGTTTCCATAAGGTTTGCATTCAGTACTTTAGAGTAAAATTGAAACTATACTTTTAGTGCCAAAGCACTGCATTCACACAGAAATCAACTTTTTTGTCTTGAACACCTGAGTGATATAATAGGAGTCAAACATCTCAGGATCATGTGGGGAGTTATGCTATGATGTTTCCATAAGGTTTGCAGTCAGTACTTTTGTGTGAAATTGAAATGTATACTTCATTCAATGCTGAAGCTCTGGATGCTCTGAGAAATCAACTTTTTTGTCTTGAATACCTAAATGATGTAACAGGTCTCAAATATCTCAGGATCATCTGGGAAGTTATACTAAGATGTTTCCGTAAGGTTTGTAGTCAATACCTTTGAGTAAAATTGAAATGTATACTTCATTCATTGCTAAACAAGATTATGCTCTGAGAAAACAACTTTTTTGTTTTGAATAACTGAGTGATGCAACAGGTGTCAAACATCTCAGGATCATGTGGGGAGTTATACTAAGATGTTTCCATAAGGTTTGCAGTCAGTACTTTTGAGTAAAATTGAAATGTATACATTCATTGCTAAACAACATTATGCTCTGAGAACAGAACTTTTTTGTTTTGAATAACTGAGTGATGCAACAGGTGTCAAACATCTCAGGATCATCTGGGGAGTGATGCTATGTTGTTTCCATAAGGTTTGCAGTCAGTACCTTTGAGTAAAATTGAAATGTATACTTCATTCATTGCTTAACAACATTATGCTCTCAGAAAACAACTTTTTTGTCTTGAATACCTGAGTGATATAACAGCAGTCAAACAGCTCAGGATCATGTGGGGAGTAATATTAAGATGTTTCCATAAGGTTTGCATTCAGTACTTTAGAGTAAAATTGAAACTATACTTTTAGTGCCCAAGCACTGCATACACAGAGAAATCAACTTTTCTGTCTTAAACACCTGAGTGATATAAATGGTGTGAAACATCTCAGGATCATGTTGGAAGTTATATTAAGATGTTTCCAATCGGTTTGCAGTCAGTACCTTTGAGTAAAATTGAAATGTATACTTCATTCATTGCTAAACAACATTAAGCTCTCAGAAAACAACTTTTTTCTCTTGAATACCTGAGTGATATAACAGCAGTCAAACAGCTCAGGATCATGTGGGGAGTAATATTAAGATGTTTCCATAAGGTTTGCATTCAGTACTTTAGAGTAAAATTGAAGCTACACTTTTAGTGCCAAAGCACTGCATTCACAGAGAAATCAACTTTTTTGTCTTAAACACCTGAGTGATATAAATGGTGTGAAACATCTCAGGATCATGTTGGAAGTTATATTAAGATGTTTCCATAAGTTTTGCAGTCAGTACCTTTGAGCAAAATTGAAATCTATACTTCACTTACTGCTAAACAACAGTTTGCTCTGAGAAATCAACTTTTTTGTTTTAAATAACTGTGTGATAGAACAGGTGTCAAACATCTCAGGATCATGTGGGGAGTTATGCTATGATGTTTCCATAAGGTTTGCAGTCAGTACCTTTGAGTAAAATTGAAATGTATACTTCATTCAATGCTGAAGCTCTGGATGCTCTGAGAAATCAACTTTTTTGTCTTGAATACCTAAATGATGTAACAGATGTCAAACATCTCAGGATCATGTGGGGAGTTATACTAAGATGTTTCCATAAGGTTTGCAGTCAATACCTTTGAGTGAAATTGAAATATATACTTCATTCATTGCTAAACAAGATTATGCTCTGAGAAAACAACTTTTTTGTTTTGAATAACTGAGTGATGCAACAGGTGTCAAACATCTCAGGATCATGTGGGGAGTTATACTAAGATGTTTCCATAAGGTTTGCAGTCAGTACCTTTGAGTAAAATTGAAATGTATACTTCATTCATTGCTAAACAAGATTATGCTCTGAGAACAGAACTTTTTTGTTTTGAATAACTGAGTGTTGCAACAGGTGTCAAACATCTCAGAATCATGTGGGGAGTTATGCTATGATGTTTCCATAAGGTTTGCAGTCAGTACCTTTGAGGAAAATGGAAATGTATACTTCATTCATTGCTAAACAACATTATGCTCTCAGAAAACAACTTTTTTGTCTTGAATACCTGTGTAATATAACAGCAGTCAAACAGCTCAGGATCATGTGGGGAGTAATATTAAGATGTTTCCATAAGGTTTGCATTCAGTACTTTAGAGTAAAATTGAAACTATACTTTTAGTGCCAAAGCACTGCATTCACAGAGAAATCTACTTTTTTGTCTTGAACACCTGAGTGATATAATAGGAGTTAAACATCTCAGGATCATGTGGGGAGTTATGCTATGATGTTTCCATAAGGTTTGCAGTCAGTACCTTGGAGTAAAATTGAAATGTATACTTCAATCAATGCTGAAGCTCTGGATGTTCTGAGATATCAACTTTTTTGTTTTGAATAACTGAGTGATGCAACAGGTGTCAAACATCTCAGGATCAAGTGGAGAGTTATACTAAGATGTTTCCATCAGGTTTGCAGTCAGTACCTTTGAGTAAAATTGAAATCTATACTTCATTCATTGCTAAACAAGATTATGCTCTGAGAACAGAACTTTTTTGTTTTGAATAACTGAGTGATGCAACAGGTGTCAAACATCTCAGGATAATGTGGGGAGTTATGCGATGTTGTTTCCATGAGGTTTGCAGTCAGTACCTTTGAGTAAAATTGAAATGTATACTTCATTCATTGCTAAACAACATTATGCTCTCAGAAAACAACTTTTTTGTCTTGAATACCTGAGTGATATAACAGCAGTCAAACAGCTCAGGATCATGTGGGGAGTAATATTAAGATGTTTCCATAAGGTTTGCATTCAGTACTTTACAGTAAAATTGAAGATATACTTTTAGTGCCAAAGCACTGCATTCACAGAGAAATCAACTTTTTTGTCTTAAACACCTGAGTGATATAAATGGTGTGAAACATCTCAGGATCATGTTGGGAGTTATATTAAGATGTTTCCATTAGGTTTGCAGTTAGTACCTTTGAGTAAAATTGAAATGTATACTTCATTCATTGCTAAACAAGATAATGCTCTGAGAACAGAACTTTTTTGTTTTGAATAACTGAGTGTTGCAACAGGTGTCAAACATAGGATAATGTGGGGAGTTATGCTATGTTGTTTCCATAAGGTTTGCAGTCAGTACCTTTGAGTAAAATTGAAATGTATACTTCACTTATTGCTAAACAACAGTTTGCTCTGAGAAATCAACTTTATTGTTTTAAATAACTGAGTGATAGAACAGGTGTCAAACATCTCAGGATCATGTGGGGAGTTATGCTATGATGTTTCCATAAGGTTTGCAGTCAGTACCTTTGAGTAAAATGGAAATGTATACTTCATTCATTGCTAAACAACATTATGCTCTCAGAAAACAACTTTTTTGTCTTGAATACCTGAGTAATATAACAGCAGTCAAACATCTCAGGATCATGTGGGGAGTTATACTACGATGTTTCCATAAGGTTTGCAGTCAGTACCTTTGAGTAAAATTGAAATGTATACATTCATTGCTAAACAACATTATGCTCTGAGAACAGAACTTTTTTGTTTTGAATAACTGAGTGATGCAACAGGTGTCAAACATCTCAGGATCATCTGGGGAGTGATGCTATGTTGTTTCCATAAGGTTTGCAGTCAGTACCTTTGAGTAAAATTGAAATGTATACTTCATTCATTGCTTAACAACATTATGCTCTCAGAAAACAACTTTTTTGTCTTGAATACCTGAGTGATATAACAGCAGTCAAACAGCTCAGGATCATGTGGGGAGTAATATTAAGATGTTTCCATAAGGTTTGCATTCAGTACTTTAGAGTAAAATTGAAACTATACTTTTAGTGCCCAAGTACTGCATACACAGAGAAATCAACTTTTCTGTCTTAAACACCTGAGTGATATAAATGGTGTGAAACATCTCAGGATCATGTTGGAAGTTATATTAAGATGTTTCCAATCGGTTTGCAGTCAGTACCTTTGAGTAAAATTGAAATGTATACTTCATTCATTGCTAAACAACATTAAGCTCTCAGAAAACAACTTTTTTCTCTTGAATACCTGAGTGATATAACAGCAGTCAAACAGCTCAGGATCATGTGGGGAGTAATATTAAGATGTTTCCATAAGGTTTGCATTCAGTACTTTAGAGTAAAATTGAAGCTACACTTTTAGTGCCAAAGCACTGCATTGACAGAGAAATCAACTTTTTTGTCTTAAACACCTGAGTGATATAAATGGTGTGAAACATCTCAGGATCATGTTGGAAGTTATATTAAGATGTTTCCATGAGTTTTGCAGTCAGTACCTTTGAGCAAAATTGAAATCTATACTTCACTTACTGCTAAACAACAGTTTGCTCTGAGAACTTTTTTGTTTTGAATAACTGAGTGATGCAACAGGTGTCAAACATCTCAGGATAATGTGGGGAGTTATGCTATGTTGTTTCCATAAGGTTTGCAGTCAGTACCTTTGAGTAAAATTGAAATGTATACTTCATTCATTGCTAAACAACATTATGCTCTCTGAAACCTGAGTGATATAACAGCAGTCAAACATCTCAGGATAATGTGGGGAGTTATGCTATGTTGTTTCCATAAGGTTTGCAGTCAGTACCTTTGAGTAAAATGGAAATGTATACTTCATTCATTGCTAAACAACATTATGCTCTCAGAAAACAACTTTTTTGTCTTGAATACCTGAGTAATATAACAGCAGTCAAACAGCTCAGGATCATGTGGGGAGTAATATTAAGATGTTTCCATAAGGTTTGCATTCAGTACTTTAGAGTAAAATTGAAACTATACTTTTAGTGCCAAAGCACTGCATTCACACAGAAATCAACTTTTTTGTCTTGAACACCTGAGTGATATAATAGGAGTCAAACATCTCAGGATCATGTGGGGAGTTATGCTATGATGTTTCCATAAGGTTTGCAGTCAGTACTTTTGTGTGAAATTGAAATGTATACTTCATTCAATGCTGAAGCTCTGGATGCTCTGAGAAATCAACTTTTTTGTCTTGAATACCTAAATGATGTAACAGGTCTCAAATATCTCAGGATCATGTGGGAAGTTATACTAAGATGTTTCCGTAAGGTTTGTAGTCAATACCTTTGAGTAAAATTGAAATGTATACTTCATTCATTGCTAAACAAGATTATGCTCTGAGAAAACAACTTTTTTGTTTTGAATAACTGAGTGATGCAACAGGTGTCAAACATCTCAGGATCATGTGGGGAGTTATACTAAGATGTTTCCATAAGGTTTGCAGTCAGTACTTTTGAGTAAAATTGAAATGTATACATTCATTGCTAAACAACATTATGCTCTGAGAACAGAACTTTTTTGTTTTGAATAACTGAGTGATGCAACAGGTGTCAAACATCTCAGGATCATCTGGGGAGTGATGCTATGTTGTTTCCATAAGGTTTGCAGTCAGTACCTTTGAGTAAAATTGAAATGTATACTTCATTCATTGCTTAACAACATTATGCTCTCAGAAAACAACTTTTTTGTCTTGAATACCTGAGTGATATAACAGCAGTCAAACAGCTCAGGATCATGTGGGGAGTAATATTAAGATGTTTCCATAAGGTTTGCATTCAGTACTTTAGAGTAAAATTGAAACTATACTTTTAGTGCCCAAGCACTGCATACACAGAGAAATCAACTTTTCTGTCTTAAACACCTGAGTGATATAAATGGTGTGAAACATCTCAGGATCATGTTGGAAGTTATATTAAGATGTTTCCAATCGGTTTGCAGTCAGTACCTTTGAGTAAAATTGAAATGTATACTTCATTCATTGCTAAAAAACATTAAGCTCTCAGAAAACAACTTTTTTCTCTTGAATACCTGAGTGATATAACAGCAGTCAAACAGCTCAGGATCATGTGGGGAGTAATATTAAGATGTTTCCATAAGGTTTGCATTCAGTACTTTAGAGTAAAATTGAAACTATACTTTTAGTGCCCAAGCACTGCATACACAGAGAAATCAACTTTTCTGTCTTAAACACCTGAGTGATATAAATGGTGTGAAACATCTCAGGATCATGTTGGAAGTTATATTAAGATGTTTCCATAAGTTTTGCAGTCAGTACCTTTGAGCAAAATTGAAATCTATACTTCACTTACTGCTAAACAACAGTTTGCTCTGAGAAATCAACTTTTTTGTTTTAAATAACTGTGTGATAGAACAGGTGTCAAACATCTCAGGATCATGTGGGGAGTTATGCTATGATGTTTCCATAAGGTTTGCAGTCAGTACCTTTGAGTAAAATTGAAATGTATACTTCATTCAAAGCTGAAGCTCTGGAGGCTCTGAGAAATCAACTTTTTTGTCTTGAATACCTAAATGATGTAACAGATGTCAAACATCTCAGGATCATGTGGAGAGTTATACTAAGATGTTTCCATAAGGTTTGCAGTCAATACCTTTGAGTAAAATTGAAACTATACTTTCAGTGCTAAAGCACTGCATTCACAGAGAAATCAACTTTTTTGCCTTGAACACCTGAGTGATATAAATGGTGTGAAACATCTCAGGATCATGTTGGGAGTTATATTAACATGTTTCCAATCGGTTTGCAGTCAGTACCTTTGAGTTAAATTGAAATGTATACTCTATTCAATGCGATTGCACTCTGCACCGAGAAATCAACTTTTTTATCTTGAATACCTGAGTGATATAATATGAGTTAAACATCTCAGGATCATGTGGGGAGTTATGCTATGATGTTTCCATAAGGTTTGCAGTCAGTTCCTTGGAGTAAAATTGAAATGTATGCTTCAATCAATGCTGAAGCTCTGGATGCTCTGAGAAATGAACTTTTTTGTTTTGAATAACTGAGTGATGCAACAGGTGTCAAACATCTCAGGATCATGTGGAGAGTTATACTAAGATGTTTCCTAAGGTTTGTAGTCAGTACCTTTGAGTAAAATTGAAATGTATACTTCATTCATTGCTAATCAAGATTATGCTCTGAGAACAGAACTTTTTTGTTTTGAATAACTGAGTGATGCAACAGGTGTCAAACATCTCAGGATAATGTGTGGAGTTATGCTATGTTGTTTCCATAAGGTTTGCAGTCAGTACCTTTGAGTAAAATTGAAATGTATACTTCATTCATTGCTAAACAACATTATGCTCTCTGAAAACAACTTTTTTGTCTTGAATACCTGAGTGATATAACAGCAGTCAAACATCTCAGGATAATGTGGGGAGTTATGCTATGTTGTTTCCATAAGGTTTGCAGTCAGTACCTTTGAGTAAAATGGAAATGTATACTTCATTCATTGCTAAACAACATTATGCTCTCAGAAAACAACTTTTTTGTCTTGAATACCTGAGTAATATAACAGCAGTCAAACAGCTCAGGATCATGTGGGGAGTAATATTAAGATGTTTCCATAAGGTTTGCATTCAGTACTTTAGAGTAAAATTGAAACTATACTTTTAGTGCCAAAGCACTGCATTCACACAGAAATCAACTTTTTTGTCTTGAACACCTGAGTGATATAATAGGAGTCAAACATCTCAGGATAATGTGGGGAGTTATGCTATGTTGTTTCCATAAGGTTTGCAGTCAGTACCTTTGAATAAAATTGTAATGTATACTTCACTTATTGCTAAACAACAGTTTGCTCTGAGAAATCAACTTTATTGTTTTAAATAACTGAGTGATAGAACAGGTGTCAAACATCTCAGGATCATGTGGGGAGTTATGCTATGATGTTTCCATAAGGTTTGCAGTCAGTAACTTTGTGTGAAATTCAAATGTATACTTCATTCAATGCTGAAGCTCTGGATGCTCTGAGAAATCAACTTTTTTGTCTTGAATACCTAAATGATGTAACAGGTCTCAAATATCTCAGGATCATGTGGGAAGTTATACTAAGATGTTTCCATAAGGTTTGTAGTCAATACCTTTGAGTAAAATTGAAATGTATACTTCATTCATTGCTAAACAAGATTATGCTCAGAGAAAACAACTTTTTTGTTTTGAATAACTGAGTGATGCAACAGGTGTCAAACATCTCAGGATCATGTGGGGAGTTATACTAAGATGTTTCCATAAGGTTTGCAGTCAGTACTTTTGAGTAAAATTGAAATGTATACATTCATTGCTAAACAACATTATGCTCAGAGAACAGAACTTTTTTGTTTTGAATAACTGAGTGATGCAACAGGTGTCAAACATCTCAGGATCATCTGGGGAGTGATGCTATGTTGTTTCCATAAGGTTTGCAGTCAGTACCTTTGAGTAAAATTGAAATGTATACTTCATTCATTGCTTAACAACATTATGCTCTCAGAAAACAACTTTTTTGTCTTGAATACCTGAGTGATATAACAGCAGTCAAACAGCTCAGGATCATGTGGGGAGTAATATTAAGATGTTTCCATAGGGTTTGCATTCAGTACTTTAGAGTAAAATTGAAACTATACTTTTAGTGCCCAAGCACTGCATACACAGAGAAATCAACTTTTCTGTCTTAAACACCTGAGTGATATAAATGGTGTGAAACATCTCAGGATCATGTTGGAAGTTATATTAAGATGTTTCCAATCGGTTTGCAGTCAGTACCTTTGAGTAAAATTGAAATGTATACTTCATTCATTGCTAAACAACATTAAGCTCTCAGAAAACAACTTTTTTCTCTTGAATACCTGAGTGATATAACAGCAGTCAAACAGCTCAGGATCATGTGGGGAGTAATATTAAGATGTTTCCATAAGGTTTGCATTCAGTACTTTAGAGTAAAATTGAAACTATACTTTTAGTGCCA
Source organism: Mobula birostris (assembly GCF_030028105.1). Classification (NCBI taxonomy): domain Eukaryota; kingdom Metazoa; phylum Chordata; class Chondrichthyes; order Myliobatiformes; family Myliobatidae; genus Mobula; species Mobula birostris. Next base: position 9,397 of record NW_027277603.1, read on the forward strand.
AAGCACTGCATACACAGAGAAATCAACTTTTTTGTCTTAAACACCTGAGTGATATAAATGGTGTGAAACATCTCAGGATCATGTTGGAAGTTATATTAAGATGTTTCCAATCGGTTTGCAGTCAGTACCTTTGAGTTAAATTGAAATGTATACTTTATTCAATGCGATTGCACTCTGTGCACCGAGAAATCAACTTTTTTATCTTGAATACCTGAGTGATATAACAGCAGTCAAACAGCTCAGGATCATGTGGGGAGTAATATTAAGATGTTTCCATAAGGTTTGCATTCAGTACTTTAGAGTAAAATTGAAACTATACTTTTAGTGCCCAAGCACTGCATACACAGAGAAATCAACTTTTCTGTCTTAAACACCTGAGTGATATAAATGGTGTGAAACATCTCAGGATCATGTTGGAAGTTATATTAAGATGTTTCCATAAGTTTTGCAGTCAGTACCTTTGAGCAAAATTGAAATCTATACTTCACTTACTGCTAAACAACAGTTTGCTCTGAGAAATCAACTTTTTTGTTTTAAATAACTGTGTGATAGAACAGGTGTCAAACATCTCAGGATCATGTGGGGAGTTATGCTATGATGTTTCCATAAGGTTTGCAGTCAGTACCTTTGAGTAAAATTGAAATGTATACTTCATTCAATGCTGAAGCTCTGGATGCTCTGAGAAATCAACTTTTTTGTCTTGAATACCTAAATGATGTAACAGATGTCAAACATCTCAGGATCATGTGGAGAGTTATACTAAGATGTTTCCATAAGGTTTGCAGTCAATACCTTTGAGTAAAATTGAAACTATACTTTCAGTGCTAAAGCACTGCATTCACAGAGAAATCAACTTTTTTGCCTTGAACACCTGAGTGATATAAATGGTGTGAAACATCTCAGGATCATGTTGGGAGTTATATTAACATGTTTCCAATCGGTTTGCAGTCAGTACCTTTGAGTTAAATTGAAATGTATACTCTATTCAATGCGATTGCACTCTGCACCGAGAAATCAACTTTTTTATCTTGAATACCTGAGTGATATAATATGAGTTAAACATCTCAGGATCATGTGGGGAGTTATGCTATGATGTTTCCATAAGGTTTGCAGTCAGTTCCTTGGAGTAAAATTGAAATGTATGCTTCAATCAATGCTGAAGCTCTGGATGCTCTGAGAAATGAACTTTTTTGTTTTGAATAACTGAGTGATGCAACAGGTGTCAAACATCTCAGGATCATGTGGAGAGTTATACTAAGATGTTTCCTAAGGTTTGTAGTCAGTACCTTTGAGTAAAATTGAAATGTATACTTCATTCATTGCTAATCAAGATTATGCTCTGAGAACAGAACTTTTTTGTTTTGAATAACTGAGTGATGCAACAGGTGTCAAACATCTCAGGATAATGTGTGGAGTTATGCTATGTTGTTTCCATAAGGTTTGCAGTCAGTACCTTTGAGTAAAATTGAAATGTATACTTCATTCATTGCTAAACAACATTATGCTCTCTGAAAACAACTTTTTTGTCTTGAATACCTGAGTGATATAACAGCAGTCAAACATCTCAGGATAATGTGAGGAGTTATGCTATGTTGTTTCCATAAGGTTTGCAGTCAGTACCTTTGAGTAAAATGGAAATGTATACTTCATTCATTGCTAAACAACATTATGCTCTCAGAAAACAACTTTTTTGTCTTGAATACCTGAGTAATATAACAGCAGTCAAACAGCTCAGGATCATGTGGGGAGTAATATTAAGATGTTTCCATAAGGTTTGCATTCAGTACTTTAGAGTAAAATTGAAACTATACTTTTAGTGCCAAAGCACTGCATTCACACAGAAATCAACTTTTTTGTCTTGAACACCTGAGTGATATAATAGGAGTCAAACATCTCAGGATCATGTGGGGAGTTATGCTATGATGTTTCCATAAGGTTTGCAGTCAGTACCTTTGTGTGAAATTCAAATGTATACTTCATTCAATGCTGAAGCTCTGGATGCTCTGAGAAATCAACTTTTTTGTCTTGAATACCTAAATGATGTAACAGGTCTCAAATATCTCAGGATCATGTGGGAAGTTATACTAAGATGTTTCCATAAGGTTTGTAGTCAATACCTTTGAGTAAAATTGAAATGTATACTTCATTCATTGCTAAACAAGATTATGCTCTGAGAAAACAACTTTTTTGTTTTGAATAACTGAGTGATGCAACAGGTGTCAAACATCTCAGGATCATGTGGGGAGTTATACTAAGATGTTTCCATAAGGTTTGCAGTCAGTACTTTTGAGTAAAATTGAAATGTATACATTCATTGCTAAACAACATTATGCTCAGAGAACAGAACTTTTTTGTTTTGAATAACTGAGTGATGCAACAGGTGTCAAACATCTCAGGATCATCTGGGGAGTGATGCTATGTTGTTTCCATAAGGTTTGCAGTCAGTACCTTTGAGTAAAATTGAAATGTATACTTCATTCATTGCTTAACAACATTATGCTCTCAGAAAACAACTTTTTTGTCTTGAATACCTGAGTGATATAACAGCAGTCAAACAGCTCAGGATCATGTGGGGAGTAATATTAAGATGTTTCCATAAGGTTTGCATTCAGTACTTTAGAGTAAAATTGAAACTATACTTTTAGTGCCCAAGCACTGCATACACAGAGAAATCAACTTTTCTGTCTTAAACACCTGAGTGATATAAATGGTGTGAAACATCTCAGGATCATGTTGGAAGTTATATTAAGATGTTTCCAATCGGTTTGCAGTCAGTACCTTTGAGTAAAATTGAAATGTATACTTCATTCATTGCTAAACAAAATTAAGCTCTCAGAAAACAACTTTTTTCTCTTGAATACCTGAGTGATATAACAGCAGTCAAACAGCTCAGGATCATGTGGGGAGTAATATTAAGATGTTTCCATAAGGTTTGCATTCAGTACTTTAGAGTAAAATTGAAGCTACACTTTTAGTGCCAAAGCACTGCATTGACAGAGAAATCAACTTTTTTGTCTTAAACACCTGAGTGATATAAATGGTGTGAAACATCTCAGGATCATGTTGGAAGTTATATTAAGATGTTTCCATAAGTTTTGCAGTCAGTACCTTTGAGCAAAATTGAAATCTATACTTCACTTACTGCTAAACAACAGTTTGCTCTGAGAAATCAACTTTTTTGTTTTAAATAACTGTGTGATAGAACAGGTGTCAAACATCTCAGGATCATGTGGGGAGTTATGCTATGATGTTTCCATAAGGTTTGCAGTCAGTACCTTTGAGTAAAATTGAAATGTATACTTCATTCAATGCTGAAGCTCTGGATGCTCTGAGAAATCAACTTTTTTGTCTTGAATACCTAAATGATGTAACAGATGTCAAACATCTCAGGATCATGTGGGGAGTTATACTAAGATGTTTCCATAAGGTTTGCTGTCAATACCTTTGAGTAAAATTGAAATGTATACTTCATTCATTGCTAAACAAGATTATGCTCTGAGAAAACAAGTTTTTTGTTTTGAATACTGAATGATGCAACAGGTGTCAAACATCTCAGGATCATGTGGGGAGTTATACTAAGATGTTTCCATAAGGTTTGCAGTCAATACATTTGAGTAAAATTCAAATGTATACTTCATTCATTGCTAAACAAGATTATGCTCTGAGAAAACAGCTTTTTTGTTTTGAATAACTGAGTGTTGCAATAGGTGTCAAACATCTCAGGATAATGTGGGGAGTTATGCTATGTTGTTTCCATAAGGTTTGCAGTCAGTACCTTTGAATAAAATTGTAATGTATACTTCACTTATTGCTAAACAACAGTTTGCTCTGAGAAATCAACTTTATTGTTTTAAATAACTGAGTGATAGAACAGGTGTCAAACATCTCAGGATCATGTGGGGATTTATGCTATGATGTTTCCATAAGGTTTGCAGTCAGTACCTTGAGTAAAATTGAAATGTATACTTCATTCATTGCTAAACAACATTATGCTCTCAGAAAACAACTTTTTTGTCTTGAATACCTGAGTAATATAACAACAGTGAAACAGCTCAAGATCATGTGGGGAGTAATATTAGGATGTTTCCATAAGGTTTGCATTCAGTACTTTAGAGTAAAATTGAAACTATACTTTTAGTGCTAAAGGACTGCATTCACAGAGAAATCAACTTTTTTGTCTTGAACACCTGAGTGATATAAATGGTGTGAAACATCTCAGGATCATGTTGGGAGTTATGCTATGATGTTTCCATAAGGTTTGCAGTCAGTACCTTTGAGCAAAATTCAAATGTGTACTTCATTCAATGCTGAAGCTCTGGATGCTCTGAGAAATCAGCTTTTTTGTCTTGAATACCTAAATGATGTAACAAGTTTCAAACATCTCTGGATAATGTGGGGAGTTATACTAAGAGGTTTCCATAAGGTTTGAAGTCAATACCTTTGAGTAAAATTGAAATGTATACATTCATTGCTAAACAACATTATGCTCAGAGAACAGAACTTTTTTGTTTTGAATAACTGAGTGATGCAACAGGTGTCAAACATCTCAGGATCATCTGGGGAGTGATGCTATGTTGTTTCCATAAGGTTTGCAGTCAGTACCTTTGAGTAAAATTGAAATGTATACTTCATTCATTGCTTAACAACATTATGCTCTCAGAAAACAACTTTTTTGTCTTGAATACCTGAGTGATATAACAGCAGTCAAACAGCTCAGGATCATGTGGGGAGTAATATTAAGATGTTTCCATAGGGTTTGCATTCAGTACTTTAGAGTAAAATTGAAACTATACTTTTAGTGCCCAAGCACTGCATACACAGAGAAATCAACTTTTCTGTCTTAAACACCTGAGTGATATAAATGGTGTGAAACATCTCAGGATCATGTTGGAAGTTATATTAAGATGTTTCCAATCGGTTTGCAGTCAGTACCTTTGAGTAAAATTGAAATGTATACTTCATTCATTGCTAAACAACATTAAGCTCTCAGAAAACAACTTTTTTCTCTTGAATACCTGAGTGATATAACAGCAGTCAAACAGCTCAGGATCATGTGGGGAGTAATATTAAGATGTTTCCATAAGGTTTGCATTCAGTACTTTAGAGTAAAATTGAAACTATACTTTTAGTGCCAAAGCACTGCATACACAGAGAAATCAACTTTTTTGTCTTAAACACCTGAGTGATATAAATGGTGTGAAACATCTCAGGATCATGTTGGAAGTTATATTAAGATGTTTCCAATCGGTTTGCAGTCAGTACCTTTGAGTTAAATTGAAATGTATACTTTATTCAATGCGATTGCACTCTGTGCACCGAGAAATCAACTTTTTTATCTTGAATACCTGAGTGATATAACAGCAGTCAAACAGCTCAGGATCATGTGGGGAGTAATATTAAGATGTTTCCATAAGGTTTGCATTCAGTACTTTAGAGTAAAATTGAAACTATACTTTTAGTGCCCAAGCACTGCATACACAGAGAAATCAACTTTTCTGTCTTAAACACCTGAGTGATATAAATGGTGTGAAACATCTCAGGATCATGTTGGAAGTTATATTAAGATGTTTCCATAAGTTTTGCAGTCAGTACCTTTGAGCAAAATTGAAATCTATACTTCACTTACTGCTAAACAACAGTTTGCTCTGAGAAATCAACTTTTTTGTTTTAAATAACTGTGTGATAGAACAGGTGTCAAACATCTCAGGATCATGTGGGGAGTTATGCTATGATGTTTCCATAAGGTTTGCAGTCAGTACCTTTGAGTAAAATTGAAATGTATACTTCATTCAATGCTGAAGCTCTGGATGCTCTGAGAAATCAACTTTTTTGTCTTGAATACCTAAATGATGTAACAGATGTCAAACATCTCAGGATCATGTGGAGAGTTATACTAAGATGTTTCCATAAGGTTTGCAGTCAATACCTTTGAGTAAAATTGAAACTATACTTTCAGTGCTAAAGCACTGCATTCACAGAGAAATCAACTTTTTTGCCTTGAACACCTGAGTGATATAAATGGTGTGAAACATCTCAGGATCATGTTGGGAGTTATATTAACATGTTTCCAATCGGTTTGCAGTCAGTACCTTTGAGTTAAATTGAAATGTATACTCTATTCAATGCGATTGCACTCTGCACCGAGAAATCAACTTTTTTATCTTGAATACCTGAGTGATATAATATGAGTTAAACATCTCAGGATCATGTGGGGAGTTATGCTATGATGTTTCCATAAGGTTTGCAGTCAGTTCCTTGGAGTAAAATTGAAATGTATGCTTCAATCAATGCTGAAGCTCTGGATGCTCTGAGAAATGAACTTTTTTGTTTTGAATAACTGAGTGATGCAACAGGTGTCAAACATCTCAGGATCATGTGGAGAGTTATACTAAGATGTTTCCTAAGGTTTGTAGTCAGTACCTTTGAGTAAAATTGAAATGTATACTTCATTCATTGCTAATCAAGATTATGCTCTGAGAACAGAACTTTTTTGTTTTGAATAACTGAGTGATGCAACAGGTGTCAAACATCTCAGGATAATGTGTGGAGTTATGCTATGTTGTTTCCATAAGGTTTGCAGTCAGTACCTTTGAGTAAAATTGAAATGTATACTTCATTCATTGCTAAACAACATTATGCTCTCTGAAAACAACTTTTTTGTCTTGAATACCTGAGTGATATAACAGCAGTCAAACATCTCAGGATAATGTGAGGAGTTATGCTATGTTGTTTCCATAAGGTTTGCAGTCAGTACCTTTGAGTAAAATGGAAATGTATACTTCATTCATTGCTAAACAACATTATGCTCTCAGAAAACAACTTTTTTGTCTTGAATACCTGAGTAATATAACAGCAGTCAAACAGCTCAGGATCATGTGGGGAGTAATATTAAGATGTTTCCATAAGGTTTGCATTCAGTACTTTAGAGTAAAATTGAAACTATACTTTTAGTGCCAAAGCACTGCATTCACACAGAAATCAACTTTTTTGTCTTGAACACCTGAGTGATATAATAGGAGTCAAACATCTCAGGATCATGTGGGGAGTTATGCTATGATGTTTCCATAAGGTTTGCAGTCAGTACCTTTGTGTGAAATTCAAATGTATACTTCATTCAATGCTGAAGCTCTGGATGCTCTGAGAAATCAACTTTTTTGTCTTGAATACCTAAATGATGTAACAGGTCTCAAATATCTCAGGATCATGTGGGAAGTTATACTAAGATGTTTCCATAAGGTTTGTAGTCAATACCTTTGAGTAAAATTGAAATGTATACTTCATTCATTGCTAAACAAGATTATGCTCTGAGAAAACAACTTTTTTGTTTTGAATAACTGAGTGATGCAACAGGTGTCAAACATCTCAGGATCATGTGGGGAGTTATACTAAGATGTTTCCATAAGGTTTGCAGTCAGTACTTTTGAGTAAAATTGAAATGTATACATTCATTGCTAAACAACATTATGCTCAGAGAACAGAACTTTTTTGTTTTGAATAACTGAGTGATGCAACAGGTGTCAAACATCTCAGGATCATCTGGGGAGTGATGCTATGTTGTTTCCATAAGGTTTGCAGTCAGTACCTTTGAGTAAAATTGAAATGTATACTTCATTCATTGCTTAACAACATTATGCTCTCAGAAAACAACTTTTTTGTCTTGAATACCTGAGTGATATAACAGCAGTCAAACAGCTCAGGATCATGTGGGGAGTAATATTAAGATGTTTCCATAAGGTTTGCATTCAGTACTTTAGAGTAAAATTGAAACTATACTTTTAGTGCCCAAGCACTGCATACACAGAGAAATCAACTTTTCTGTCTTAAACACCTGAGTGATATAAATGGTGTGAAACATCTCAGGATCATGTTGGAAGTTATATTAAGATGTTTCGAATCGGTTTGCAGTCAGTACCTTTGAGTAAAATTGAAATGTATACTTCATTCATTGCTAAACAACATTAAGCTCTCAGAAAACAACTTTTTTCTCTTGAATACCTGAGTGATATAACAGCAGTCAAACAGCTCAGGATCATGTGGGGAGTAATATTAAGATGTTTCCATAAGGTTTGCATTCAGTACTTTAGAGTAAAATTGAAGCTACACTTTTAGTGCCAAAGCACTGCATTGACAGAGAAATCAACTTTTTTGTCTTAAACACCTGAGTGATATAAATGGTGTGAAACATCTCAGGATCATGTTGGAAGTTATATTAAGATGTTTCCATAAGTTTTGCAGTCAGTACCTTTGAGCAAAATTGAAATCTATACTTCACTTACTGCTAAACAACAGTTTGCTCTGAGAAATCAACTTTTTTGTTTTAAATAACTGTGTGATAGAACAGGTGTCAAACATCTCAGGATCATGTGGGGAGTTATGCTATGATGTTTCCATAAGGTTTGCAGTCAGTACCTTTGAGTAAAATTGAAATGTATACTTCATTCAATGCTGAAGCTCTGGATGCTCTGAGAAATCAACTTTTTTGTCTTGAATACCTAAATGATGTAACAGATGTCAAACATCTCAGGATCATGTGGGGAGTTATACTAAGATGTTTCCATAAGGTTTGCTGTCAATACCTTTGAGTAAAATTGAAATGTATACTTCATTCATTGCTAAACAAGATTATGCTCTGAGAAAACAAGTTTTTTGTTTTGAATACTGAATGATGCAACAGGTGTCAAACATCTCAGGATCATGTGGGGAGTTATACTAAGATGTTTCCATAAGGTTTGCAGTCAATACATTTGAGTAAAATTCAAATGTATACTTCATTCATTGCTAAACAAGATTATGCTCTGAGAAAACAGCTTTTTTGTTTTGAATAACTGAGTGTTGCAATAGGTGTCAAACATCTCAGGATAATGTGGGGAGTTATGCTATGTTGTTTCCATAAGGTTTGCAGTCAGTACCTTTGAATAAAATTGTAATGTATACTTCACTTATTGCTAAACAACAGTTTGCTCTGAGAAATCAACTTTATTGTTTTAAATAACTGAGTGATAGAACAGGTGTCAAACATCTCAGGATCATGTGGGGATTTATGCTATGATGTTTCCATAAGGTTTGCAGTCAGTACCTTTGAGTAAAATTGAAATGTATACTTCATTCATTGCTAAACAACATTATGCTCTCAGAAAACAACTTTTTTGTCTTGAATACCTGAGTAATATAACAACAGTGAAACAGCTCAAGATCATGTGGGGAGTAATATTAGGATGTTTCCATAAGGTTTGCATTCAGTACTTTAGAAAAAATTGAAACTATACTTTTAGTGCTAAAGGACTGCATTCACAGAGAAATCAACTTTTTTGTCTTGAACACCTGAGTGATATAAATGGTGTGAAACATCTCAGGATCATGTTGGGAGTTATGCTATGATGTTTCCATAAGGTTTGCAGTCAGTACCTTTGAGCAAAATTCAAATGTGTACTTCATTCAATGCTGAAGCTCTGGATGCTCTGAGAAATCAGCTTTTTTGTCTTGAATACCTAAATGATGTAACAAGTTTCAAACATCTCTGGATAATGTGGGGAGTTATACTAAGAGGTTTCCATAAGGTTTGAAGTCAATACCTTTGAGTAAAATTGAAATGTATACTTCATTCATTGGTAAACAAGATTATGCTCTGAGAAAACAACTTTTTTGTTTTGAATACCTCAGTGATATAACAGCAGTCAAACAGCTCAGGATCATGTGGGGAGTAATATTAAGATGTTTCCTAAGGTTTGCAGTCAGTACCTTTGAGTAAAATTGAAATGTATACTTCATTCATTGCTAATCAAGATTATGCTCTGAGAACAGAACTTTTTTGTTTTGAATAACTGAGTGATGCAACAGGTGTCAAACATCTCAGGATAATGTGGGTAGTTATGCTATGTTGTTTCCATAAGGTTTGCAGTCAGTACCTTTGAGGAAAATTGAAATGTATACTTCATTCATTGCTAAACAACATTATGCTCTCTGAAAACAACTTTTTTGTCTTGAATACCTGAGTGATATAACAGCAGTCAAACATCTCAGGATAATGTGGGGACTTCAGTACCTTTGAGTAAAATGGATATGTATACTTCATTCATTGCTAAACAACATTATGCTCTCAGAAAACAACTTTTTTGTCTTGAATACCTGAGTGATATAACAGCAGTCAAACAGCTCAGGATCATGTGGGGAGTAATATTAAGATGTTTCCATAAGGTTTGCATTCAGTACTTTAGAGTAAAATTGAAACTATACTTTTAGTGCCAAAGCACTGCATACACAGAGAAATCAACTTTTTTGTCTTAAACACCTGAGTGATATAAATGGTGTGAAACATCTCAGGATCATGTTGGAAGTTATATTAAGATGTTTCCAATCGGTTTGCAGTCAGTACCTTTGAGTTAAATTGAAATGTATACTTTCTTCAATGCGATTGCACTCTGTGCACCGAGAAATCAACTTTTTTATCTTGAATACCTGAGTGATATAACAGCAGTCAAACAGCTCAGGATCATGTGGGGAGTAATATTAAGATGTTTCCATAAGGTTTGCATTCAGTACTTTAGAGTAAAATTGAAACTATACTTTTAGTGCCCAAGCACTGCATACACAGAGAAATCAACTTTTCTGTCTTAAACACCTGAGTGATATAAATGGTGTGAAACATCTCAGGATCATGTTGGAAGTTATATTAAGATGTTTCCATAAGTTTTGCAGTCAGTACCTTTGAGCAAAATTGAAATCTATACTTCACTTACTGCTAAACAACAGTTTGCTCTGAGAAATCAACTTTTTTGTTTTAAATAACTGTGTGATAGAACAGGTGTCAAACATCTCAGGATCATGTGGGGAGTTATGCTATGATGTTTCCATAAGGTTTGCAGTCAGTACCTTTGAGTAAAATTGAAATGTATACTTCATTCAATGCTGAAGCTCTGGATGCTCTGAGAAATCAACTTTTTTGTCTTGAATACCTAAATGATGTAACAGATGTCAAACATCTCAGGATCATGTGGAGAGTTATACTAAGATGTTTCCATAAGGTTTGCAGTCAATACCTTTGAGTAAAATTGAAACTATACTTTCAGTGCTAAAGCACTGCATTCACAGAGAAATCAACTTTTTTGCCTTGAACACCTGAGTGATATAAATGGTGTGAAACATCTCAGGATCATGTTGGGAGTTATATTAACATGTTTCCAATCGGTTTGCAGTCAGTACCTTTGAGTTAAATTGAAATGTATACTCTATTCAATGCGATTGCACTCTGCACCGAGAAATCAACTTTTTTATCTTGAATACCTGAGTGATATAATATGAGTTAAACATCTCAGGATCATGTGGGGAGTTATGCTATGATGTTTCCATAAGGTTTGCAGTCAGTTCCTTGGAGTAAAATTGAAATGTATGCTTCAATCAATGCTGAAGCTCTGGATGCTCTGAGAAATGAACTTTTTTGTTTTGAATAACTGAGTGATGCAACAGGTGTCAAACATCTCAGGATCATGTGGAGAGTTATACTAAGATGTTTCCTAAGGTTTGTAGTCAGTACCTTTGAGTAAAATTGAAATGTATACTTCATTCATTGCTAATCAAGATTATGCTCTGAGAACAGAACTTTTTTGTTTTGAATAACTGAGTGATGCAACAGGTGTCAAACATCTCAGGATAATGTGTGGAGTTATGCTATGTTGTTTCCATAAGGTTTGCAGTCAGTACCTTTGAGTAAAATTGAAATGTATACTTCATTCATTGCTAAACAACATTATGCTCTCTGAAAACAACTTTTTTGTCTTGAATACCTGAGTGATATAACAGCAGTCAAACATCTCAGGATAATGTGGGGAGTTATGCTATGTTGTTTCCATAAGGTTTGCAGTCAGTACCTTTGAGTAAAATGGAAATGTATACTTCATTCATTGCTAAACAACATTATGCTCTCAGAAAACAACTTTTTTGTCTTGAATACCTGAGTAATATAACAGCAGTCAAACAGCTCAGGATCATGTGGGGAGTAATATTAAGATGTTTCCATAAGGTTTGCATTCAGTACTTTAGAGTAAAATTGAAACTATACTTTTAGTGCCAAAGCACTGCATTCACACAGAAATCAACTTTTTTGTCTTGAACACCTGAGTGATATAATAGGAGTCAAACATCTCAGGATCATGTGGGAAGTTATACTAAGATGTTTCCATAAGGTTTGTAGTCAATACCTTTGAGTAAAATTGAAATGTATACTTCATTCATTGCTAAACAAGATTATGCTCTGAGAAAACAACTTTTTTGTTTTGAATAACTGAGTGATGCAACAGGTGTCAAACATCTCAGGATCATGTGGGGAGTTATACTAAGATGTTTCCATAAGGTTTGCAGTCAGTACTTTTGAGTAAAATTGAAATGTATACATTCATTGCTAAACAACATTATGCTCAGAGAACAGAACTTTTTTGTTTTGAATAACTGAGTGATGCAACAGGTGTCAAACATCTCAGGATCATCTGGGGAGTGATGCTATGTTGTTTCCAATCGGTTTGCAGTCAGTACCTTTGAGTAAAATTGAAATGTATACTTCATTCATTGCTAAACAACATTAAGCTCTCAGAAAACAACTTTTTTCTCTTGAATACCTGAGTGATATAACAGCAGTCAAACAGCTCAGGATCATGTGGGGAGTAATATTAAGATGTTTCCATAAGGTTTGCATTCAGTACTTTAGAGTAAAATTGAAGCTACACTTTTAGTGCCAAAGCACTGCATTGACAGAGAAATCAACTTTTTTGTCTTAAACACCTGAGTGATATAAATGGTGTGAAACATCTCAGGATCATGTTGGAAGTTATATTAAGATGTTTCCAATCGGTTTGCAGTCAGTACCTTTGAGTAAAATTGAAATGTATACTTCATTCATTGCTAAACAACATTAAGCTCTCAGAAAACAACTTTTTTCTCTTGAATACCTGAGTGATATAACAGCAGTCAAACAGCTCAGGATCATGTGGGGAGTAATATTAAGATGTTTCCATAAGGTTTGCATTCAGTACTTTAGAGTAAAATTGAAGCTACACTTTTAGTGCCAAAGCACTGCATTGACAGAGAAATCAACTTTTTTGTCTTAAACACCTGAGTGATATAAATGGTGTGAAACATCTCAGGATCATGTTGGAAGTTATATTAAGATGTTTCCATAAGTTTTGCAGTCAGTACCTTTGAGCAAAATTGAAATCTATACTTCACTTACTGCTAAACAACAGTTTGCTCTGAGAAATCAACTTTTTTGTTTTAAATAACTGTGTGATAGAACAGGTGTCAAACATCTCAGGATCATGTGGGGAGTTATGCTATGATGTTTCCATAAGGTTTGCAGTCAGTACCTTTGAGTAAAATTGAAATGTATACTTCATTCAATGCTGAAGCTCTGGATGCTCTGAGAAATCAACTTTTTTGTCTTGAATACCTAAATGATGTAACAGATGTCAAACATCTCAGGATCATGTGGGGAGTTATACTAAGATGTTTCCATAAGGTTTGCTGTCAATACCTTTGAGTAAAATTGAAATGTATACTTCATTCATTGCTAAACAAGATTATGCTCTGAGAAAACAAGTTTTTTGTTTTGAATACTGAATGATGCAACAGGTGTCAAACATCTCAGGATCATGTGGGGAGTTATACTAAGATGTTTCCATAAGGTTTGCAGTCAATACATTTGAGTAAAATTCAAATGTATACTTCATTCATTGCTAAACAAGATTATGCTCTGAGAAAACAGCTTTTTGTTTTGAATAACTGAGTGTTGCAATAGGTGTCAAACATCTCAGGATAATGTGGGGAGTTATGCTATGTTGTTTCCATAAGGTTTGCAGTCAGTACCTTTGAATAAAATTGTAATGTATACTTCACTTATTGCTAAACAACAGTTTGCTCTGAGAAATCAACTTTATTGTTTTAAATAACTGAGTGATAGAACAGGTGTCAAACATCTCAGGATCATGTGGGGATTTATGCTATGATGTTTCCATAAGGTTTGCAGTCAGTACCTTTGAGTAAAATTGAAATGTATACTTCATTCATTGCTAAACAACATTATGCTCTCAGAAAACAACTTTTTTGTCTTGAATACCTGAGTAATATAACAACAGTGAAACAGCTCAAGATCATGTGGGGAGTAATATTAGGATGTTTCCATAAGGTTTGCATTCAGTACTTTAGAAAAAATTGAAACTATACTTTTAGTGCTAAAGGACTGCATTCACAGAGAAATCAACTTTTTTGTCTTGAACACCTGAGTGATATAAATGGTGTGAAACATCTCAGGATCATGTTGGGAGTTATGCTATGATGTTTCCATAAGGTTTGCAGTCAGTACCTTTGAGCAAAATTCAAATGTGTACTTCATTCAATGCTGAAGCTCTGGATGCTCTGAGAAATCAGCTTTTTTGTCTTGAATACCTAAATGATGTAACAAGTTTCAAACATCTCTGGATAATGTGGGGAGTTATACTAAGAGGTTTCCATAAGGTTTGAAGTCAATACCTTTGAGTAAAATTGAAATGTATACTTCATTCATTGGTAAACAAGATTATGCTCTGAGAAAACAACTTTTTTGTTTTGAATACCTCAGTGATATAACAGCAGTCAAACAGCTCAGGATCATGTGGGGAGTAATATTAAGATGTTTCCTAAGGTTTGCAGTCAGTACCTTTGAGTAAAATTGAAATGTATACTTCATTCATTGCTAATCAAGATTATGCTCTGAGAACAGAACTTTTTTGTTTTGAATAACTGAGTGATGCAACAGGTGTCAAACATCTCAGGATAATGTGGGTAGTTATGCTATGTTGTTTCCATAAGGTTTGCAGTCAGTACCTTTGAGGAAAATTGAAATGTATACTTCATTCATTGCTAAACAACATTATGCTCTCTGAAAACAACTTTTTTGTCTTGAATACCTGAGTGATATAACAGCAGTCAAACATCTCAGGATAATGTGGGGACTTCAGTACCTTTGAGTAAAATGGATATGTATACTTCATTCATTGCTAAACAACATTATGCTCTCAGAAAACAACTTTTTTGTCTTGAATACCTGAGTGATATAACAGCAGTCAAACAGCTCAGGATCATGTGGGGAGTAATATTAAGATGTTTCCATAAGGTTTGCATTCAGTACTTTAGAGTAAAATTGAAACTATACTTTTAGTGCCAAAGCACTGCATACACAGAGAAATCAACTTTTTTGTCTTAAACACCTGAGTGATATAAATGGTGTGAAACATCTCAGGATCATGTTGGAAGTTATATTAAGATGTTTCCAATCGGTTTGCAGTCAGTACCTTTGAGTTAAATTGAAATGTATACTTTCTTCAATGCGATTGCACTCTGTGCACCGAGAAATCAACTTTTTTATCTTGAATACCTGAGTGATATAACAGCAGTCAAACAGCTCAGGATCATGTGGGGAGTAATATTAAGATGTTTCCATAAGGTTTGCATTCAGTACTTTAGAGTAAAATTGAAACTATACTTTTAGTGCCCAAGCACTGCATACACAGAGAAATCAACTTTTCTGTCTTAAACACCTGAGTGATATAAATGGTGTGAAACATCTCAGGATCATGTTGGAAGTTATATTAAGATGTTTCCATAAGTTTTGCAGTCAGTACCTTTGAGCAAAATTGAAATCTATACTTCACTTACTGCTAAACAACAGTTTGCTCTGAGAAATCAACTTTTTTGTTTTAAATAACTGTGTGATAGAACAGGTGTCAAACATCTCAGGATCATGTGGGGAGTTATGCTATGATGTTTCCATAAGGTTTGCAGTCAGTACCTTTGAGTAAAATTGAAATGTATACTTCATTCAATGCTGAAGCTCTGGATGCTCTGAGAAATCAACTTTTTTGTCTTGAATACCTAAATGATGTAACAGATGTCAAACATCTCAGGATCATGTGGAGAGTTATACTAAGATGTTTCCATAAGGTTTGCAGTCAATACCTTTGAGTAAAATTGAAACTATACTTTCAGTGCTAAAGCACTGCATTCACAGAGAAATCAACTTTTTTGCCTTGAACACCTGAGTGATATAAATGGTGTGAAACATCTCAGGATCATGTTGGGAGTTATATTAACATGTTTCCAATCGGTTTGCAGTCAGTACCTTTGAGTTAAATTGAAATGTATACTCTATTCAATGCGATTGCACTCTGCACCGAGAAATCAACTTTTTTATCTTGAATACCTGAGTGATATAATATGAGTTAAACATCTCAGGATCATGTGGGGAGTTATGCTATGATGTTTCCATAAGGTTTGCAGTCAGTTCCTTGGAGTAAAATTGAAATGTATGCTTCAATCAATGCTGAAGCTCTGGATGCTCTGAGAAATGAACTTTTTTGTTTTGAATAACTGAGTGATGCAACAGGTGTCAAACATCTCAGGATCATGTGGAGAGTTATACTAAGATGTTTCCTAAGGTTTGTAGTCAGTACCTTTGAGTAAAATTGAAATGTATACTTCATTCATTGCTAATCAAGATTATGCTCTGAGAACAGAACTTTTTTGTTTTGAATAACTGAGTGATGCAACAGGTGTCAAACATCTCAGGATAATGTGTGGAGTTATGCTATGTTGTTTCCATAAGGTTTGCAGTCAGTACCTTTGAGTAAAATTGAAATGTATACTTCATTCATTGCTAAACAACATTATGCTCTCTGAAAACAACTTTTTTGTCTTGAATACCTGAGTGATATAACAGCAGTCAAACATCTCAGGATAATGTGGGGAGTTATGCTATGTTGTTTCCATAAGGTTTGCAGTCAGTACCTTTGAGTAAAATGGAAATGTATACTTCATTCATTGCTAAACAACATTATGCTCTCAGAAAACAACTTTTTTGTCTTGAATACCTGAGTAACTATAACAGCAGTCAAACAGCTCAGGATCATGTGGGGAGTAATATTAAGATGTTTCCATAAGGTTTGCATTCAGTACTTTAGAGTAAAATTGAAACTATACTTTTAGTGCCAAAGCACTGCATTCACACAGAAATCAACTTTTTTGTCTTGAACACCTGAGTGATATAATAGGAGTCAAACATCTCAGGATCATGTGGGAAGTTATACTAAG
>NW_027277604.1:0-26502 GCF_030028105.1 Mobula birostris
AGGTGTTTCCATTAGGTTTGCAGTAAGTACTTTGGTGTAAAATTGAAATGTACACTACTTTTATGTCAAAGCATTCTATTCACTGTGAAATCAACTTTTTTGTCTTTATGTGCACAGGTATGAAACAACTTTCAGACATCTCAGAATCATGTGGGAAGTTAACCTAAAGTGTTTCCATTAGGTTTTCAGTAAGTGCTTTGGTGTAAAATTGAAATGTATACTATTTGTATTGTCTAAGCATTTCATGCACTGAGAAAACAACTTTTTTGTGTTGATGTGTACAGCCATGAAACAACTTTCAAACTACTCATAATCATGTGGGAAGTTAACCTAAGGTGTTTCCCTTAAGTTTGCAGTAAGTTCTTTGGTGTAAAATTGAAATGTATACTACTTTTATGTCAAAGCATTCTATTCACTGTGAAATCAACTTTTTTGTCTTTATGTGCACAGGTATGAAACAACTTTCAGACATCTCAGAATCATGTGGGAAGTTAATCTAAGTTGTTTCCATTAGGTTTGCAGTAAGTGCTTTGGTGTAAAATTGAAATGTATACTATTTGTATTGTCTAAGCATTGCATGCACTTAGATAACAACTTTTTTGTGTTGATGTGTACAGCCATGAAACAACTTTCAAACTACTCATAATCATGTGGAAAGTTAACCTAAAGAGTTTCCATTAGGGTTGCAGTAAGTGCTTTTGTGTAAAATTGAAATGTATACTATTTGTATTGTCTAAGCATTGCATGCACTGAGATAACAACTTTTTTGTGTTGATGTCTACAGCCATGAAACAACTTTCAAACTACTCACAATCATGTGGAAAGTTAACCTAAGGTGTTTCCATTAGGTTTGCAGTAGGTGCTTTGGTGTAAAATTGAAATGTATACTATTTGTATTGTCTAAGCATTGCATGCACTCAGATAACAACTTTTTTGTGTTGATGTGTACAGCCATGAAACAACTTTCAAACTACTCATAATCATGTGGAAAGTTAACCTAAAGTGTTTCCATTAGGTTTGCAGTAAGTGCTTTGGTGTAAAATTGAAATGTATACTATTTGTATTGTCTAAGCATTGCATGCACTCAGATAACAACTTTTTTGTGTTGATGTGTACAGCCATGAAACAACTTTCAAACTACTCATAATCATGTGGAAAGTTAACCTAAAGTGTTTCCATTAGGTTTGCAGTAAGTGTTTTGGTGTAAAATTGAAAAGTATACTATTTGTATTGTCTAAGCATTGCATGCACTCAGATAACAACTTTTTTGTGTTGATGTGTAGAGCCATGAAACAACTTTCAAACTACTCATAATCATGTGGGAAGTTAACCTAAGGTGTTTCCATTAAGTTTGCAGTAAGTTCTTTGGTGTAAAATTGAAATGTATACTACTTTTATGTCAAAGCATTCTATTCACTGTGAAATCAACTTTTTTGTCTTTATGTGCACAGGTATGAAACAACTTTCAGACATCTCAGAATCATGTGGGAAGTTAATCTAAGTTGTTTCCATTAGGTTTGCAGTAAGTGCTTTGGTGTAAAATTGAAATGTATACTATTTGTATTGTCTAAGCATTGCATGCACTTAGATAACAACTCTTTTGTGTTGATGTGTACAGCCATGAAACAACTTTCAAACTACTCATAATCATGTGGAAAGTTAACCTAAAGAGTTTCCATTAGGGTTGCAGTAAGTGCTTTTGTGTAAAATTGAAATGTATACTATTTGTATTGTCTAAGCATTGCATGCACTGAGATAACAACTTTTTTGTGTTGATGTGTACAGCCATGAAACAACTTTCAAACTACTCATAATCATGTGAGAAGTTAACCTAAGGTGTTTCCATTAGGTTTGCAGTAAGTACTTTGGTGTAAAATTGAAATGTATACTGCTTTTATGTCAAAGCATTCTATTCACTATGAAATCAACTTTTTTGTCTTTATGTGCACAGGTATGAAACAACTTTCAGACATCTCAGAATCATGTGGGAAGTTAATCTAAGTTGTTTCCATTAGGTTTGCAGTAAGTGCTTTGGTGTAAAATTGAAATGTATACTATTTGTATTGTCTAAGCATTGCATGCACTTAGATAACAACTTTTTTGTGTTGATGTGTACAGCCATGAAACAACTTTCAAACTACTCATAATCATGTGGAAAGTTAACCTAAAGTGTTTCCATTAGGGTTGCAGTAAGTGCTTTGGTGTAAAATTGAAATGTATACTATTTGTATTGTCTAAGCATTGCATGCACTGAGATAACAACTTTTTTGTGTTGATGTGTACAGCCATGAAACAACTTTCAAACTACTCATAATCATGTGGGAAGTTAACCTAAGGTGTTTCCATTAGGTTTGCAGTAAGTACTTTGGTGTAAAATTGAAATGTATACTACTTTTATGTCAAAGCATTCTATTCACTGTGAAATCAACTTTTTTGTCTTTATGTGCACAGGTATGAAACAACTTTCAGACATATCAGAATCATTTGGGAAGTTAACCTAAAGTGTTTCTATTAGGTTTGCAGTAAGTGCTTTGGTGTAAAATTGAAATGTATACTATTTGTATTGTCTAAGCATTGCATGCACTGAGATAACAACTTTTTTGTGTTGATGTGTACAGCCATGACACAACTTTCAAACTACTCATAATCATGTGGGAAGTTAACCTAAGGTGTTTCCATTAGGTTTGCAGTAGGTGCTTTGGTGTAAAATTGAAATGTATACTATTTGTATTGTAAAAGCATTGCATGCACTGAGAAAACAACTTTTTTGTGTTAAAGTGTACAGCCATGAAACAACTTTGAAACTACTCATTATCATGTGGGAAGTTAACCTAAGGTGTTTCCATTAGTTTGCAGTAAGTACTTTGGTGTAAAATTCAGATGTGTACTACCTTAATGTCAGAGCATAGTAGGACTGAGAAAGTAACTTTTTTTTCTTGATGAACTGAGGCATGAAACAACTTTAAACCTAGTCATACTCATCTGGTAAGTTAACCAAATGTGTTTGCATTAGGTTTGCAGTCAAGACTTTTGAGTACAATTGAAATGTATACTACTTTTATGTCAAAGCATTCTATTCACTGTGAAATCAACTTTTTTGTCTTTATGTGCACAGGTATGAAACAACTTTCAGACATCTCAGAATCATGTGGGAAGTTAACCTAAAGTGTTTCCATTAGGTTTGCAGTAAGTGATTTGGTGTAAAATTGAAATGCATACTATTTGTATTGTCTAAGCATTGCATGCACTGAGATAACAACTTTTTTGTGTTGATGTGTACAGCCATGAAACAACTTTCAAACTACTCATAATCATGTGGGAAGTTAACCTAAGGTGTTTCCATTAGGTTTGCAGTAAGTACTTTGGTGTAAAATTGAAATGTACACTACTTTTATGTCAAAGCATTCTATTCACTGTGAAATCAACTTTTTTGTCTTTATGTGCACAGGTATGAAACAACTTTCAGACATCTCAGAATCATGTGGGAAGTTAACCTAAAGTGTTTCCATTAGGTTTTCAGTAAGTGCTTTGGTGTAAAATTGAAATGTATACTATTTGTATTGTCTAAGCATTTCATGCACTGAGAAAACAACTTTTTTGTGTTGATGTGTACAGCCATGAAACAACTTTCAAACTACTCATAATCATGTGGGAAGTTAACCTAAGGTGTTTCCATTAAGTTTGCAGTAAGTTCTTTGGTGTAAAATTGAAATGTATACTACTTTTATGTCAAAGCATTCTATTCACTGTGAAATCAACTTTTTTGTCTTTATGTGCACAGGTATGAAACAACTTTCAGACATCTCAGAATCATGTGGGAAGTTAATCTAAGTTGTTTCCATTAGGTTTGCAGTAAGTGCTTTGGTGTAAAATTGAAATGTATACTATTTGTATTGTCTAAGCATTGCATGCACTTAGATAACAACTTTTTTGTGTTGATGTGTACAGCCATGAAACAACTTTCAAACTACTCATAATCATGTGGAAAGTTAACCTAAAGAGTTTCCATTAGGGTTGCAGTAAGTGCTTTTGTGTAAAATTGAAATGTATACTATTTGTATTGTCTAAGCATTGCATGCACTGAGATAACAACTTTTTTGTGTTGATGTGTACAGCCATGAAACAACTTTCAAACTACTCATAATCATGTGAGAAGTTAACCTAAGGTGTTTCCATTAGGTTTGCAGTAAGTACTTTGGTGTAAAATTGAAATGTATACTACTTTTATGTCAAAGCATTCTATTCACTGTGAAATCAACTTTTTTGTTTTTATGTGCACAGGTATGAAATAACTTTCAGACATCTCAGAATCATGTGGGAAGTTAACCTAAGGTGTTTCCATTAGGTTTGCAGTAAGTGCTTTGGAGTAAAATTGAAATGTATAGTATTTGTATTGTCTAAGCATTGCATGCACTGAGATAACAACTTTTTTGTGTTGATGTCTACAGCCATGAAACAACTTTCAAACTACTCACAATCATGTGGAAAGTTAACCTAAGGTGTTTCCATTAGTTTTGCAGTAGGTGCTTTGGTGTGAAATTGAAATGTATACTATTTGTATTGTAAAAGCATTGCATGCACTGAGAAAACAACTTTTATGTGTTAAAGTGTACAGCCATGAAACAACTTTGAAACTACTCATTATCATGTGGGAACTTAACCTAAGGTGTTTCCATTAGTTTGCAGTAAGTACTTTGGTGTAAAATTGAGATGTGTACTACCTTAATGTCAGAGCATAGTAGTACTGAGAAAGTAACTTTTTTGTCTTGATGAACTGAGGCATGAAACAACTATAAACCTAGTCATACTCATCTGGTAAGTTAACCAAATGTGTTTGCATTAGGTTTGCAGTCAAGACTTTTGAGTACAATTGAAATTTATACTACTTTTATGTCAAAGCATTCTATTCACTGTGAAATCAACTTTTTTGTCTTTATGTGCACAGGTATGAAACAACTTTCAGACATCTCAGAATCATGTGGGAAGTTAACCTAAAGTGTTTCCATTAGGTTTGCAGTAAGTGCTTTGGTGTAAAATTGAAATGTATACTATTTGTATTGTCTAAGCATTGCATGCACTGAGATAACAACTTTTTTGTGTTGATGTCTACAGCCATGAAACAACTTTCAAACTACTCACAATCATGTGGAAAGTTAACCTAAGGTGTTTCCATTAGGTTTGCAGTAGGTGCTTTGGTGTAAAATTGAAATGTATACTATTTGTATTGTCTAAGCATTGCATGCACTCAGATAACAACTTTTTTGTTTTGATGTGTACAGCCATGAAACAACTTTCAAACTACTCATAATCATGTGGAAAGTTAACCTAAAGTGTTTCCATTAGGTTTGCAGTAAGTGTTTTGGTGTAAAATTGAAAAGTATACTATTTGTATTGTCTAAGCATTGCATGCACTCAGATAACAACTTTTTTGTGTTGATGTGTACAGCCATGAAACAACTTTCAAACTACTCATAATCATGTGGGAAGTTAACCTAAGGTGTTTCCATTAAGTTTGCAGTAAGTTCTTTGGTGTAAAATTGAAATGTATACTACTTTTATGTCAAAGCATTCTATTCACTGTGAAATCAACTTTTTTGTCTTTATGTGCACAGGTATGAAACAACTTTCAGACATCTCAGAATCATGTGGGAAGTTAATCTAAGTTGTTTCCATTAGGTTTGCAGTAAGTGCTTTGGTGTAAAATTGAAATGTATACTATTTGTATTGTCTAAGCATTGCATGCACTTAGATAACAACTTTTTTGTGTTGATGTGTACAGCCATGAAACAACTTTCAAACTACTCATAATCATGTGGAAAGTTAACCTAAAGAGTTTCCATTAGGGTTGCAGTAAGTGCTTTTGTGTAAAATTGAAATGTAAACTATTTGTATTGTCTAAGCATTGCATGCACTGAGATAACAACTTTTTTGTGTTGATGTGTACAGCCATGAAACAACTTTCAAACTACTCATAATCATGTGAGAAGTTAACCTAAGGTGTTTCCATTAGGTTTGCAGTAAGTACTTTGGTGTAAAATTGAAATGTATACTACTTTTATGTCAAAGCATTCTATTCACTGTGAAATCAACTTTTTTGTTTTTATGTGCACAGGTATGAAATAACTTTCAGACATCTCAGAATCATGTGGGAAGTTAACCTAAGGTGTTTCCATTAGGTTTGCAGTAAGTGCTTTGGAGTAAAATTGAAATGTATAGTATTTGTATTGTCTAAGCATTGCATGCACTGAGATAACAACTTTTTTGTGTTGATGTCTACAGCCATGAAACAACTTTCAAACTACTCACAATCATGTGGAAAGTTAACCTAAGGTGTTTCCATTAGTTTTGCAGTAGGTGCTTTGGTGTGAAATTGAAATGTATACTATTTGTATTGTAAAAGCATTGCATGCACTGAGAAAACAACTTTTATGTGTTAAAGTGTACAGCCATGAAACAACTTTGAAACTACTCATTATCATGTGGGAACTTAACCTAAGGTGTTTCCATTAGTTTGCAGTAAGTACTTTGGTGTAAAATTCAGATGTGTACTACCTTAATGTCAGAGCATAGTAGTACTGAGAAAGTAACTTTTTTGTCTTGATGAACTGAGGCATGAAACAACTATAAACCTAGTCATACTCATCTGGTAAGTTAACCAAATGTATTTGCATTAGGTTTGCAGTCAAGACTTTTGAGTACAATTGAAATGTATACTACTTTTATGTCAAAGCATTCTATTCACTGTGAAATCAACTTTTTTGTCTTTATGTGCACAGTTATGAAACAACTTTCAGACATCTCAGAATCATGTGGGAAGTTAACCTAAAGTGTTTCCATTAGGTTTGCAGTAAGTGCTTTGGTGTAAAATTGAAATGTATACTATTTGTATTGTCTAAGCATTGCATGCACTCAGATAACAACTTTTTTGTTTTGATGTGTACAGCCATGAAACAACTTTCAAACTACTCATAATCATGTGGAAAGTTAACCTAAAGTGTTTCCATTAGGTTTGCAGTAAGTGTTTTGGTGTAAAATTGAAAAGTATACTATTTGTATTGTCTAAGCATTGCATGCACTCAGATAACAACTTTTTTGTGTTGATGTGTACAGCCATGAAACAACTTTCAAACTACTCATAATCATGTGGGAAGTTAACCTAAGGTGTTTCCATTAAGTTTGCAGTAAGTTCTTTGGTGTAAAATTGAAATGTATACTACTTTTATGTCAAAGCATTCTATTCACTGTGAAATCAACTTTTTTGTCTTTATGTGCACAGGTATGAAACAACTTTCAGACATCTCAGAATCATGTGGGAAGTTAATCTAAGTTGTTTCCATTAGGTTTGCAGTAAGTGCTTTGGTGTAAAATTGAAATGTATACTATTTGTATTGTCTAAGCATTGCATGCACTTAGATAACAACTTTTTTGTGTTGATGTGTACAGCCATGAAACAACTTTCAAACTACTCATAATCATGTGGAAAGTTAACCTAAAGAGTTTCCATTAGGGTTGCAGTAAGTGCTTTTGTGCAAAATTGAAATGTATACTATTTGTATTGTCTAAGCATTGCATGCACTGAGATAACAACTTTTTTGTGTTGATGTGTACAGCCATGAAACAACTTTCAAACTACTCATAATCATGTGGGAAGTTAACCTAAGGTGTTTCCATTAGGTTTGCAGTAAGTACTTTGGTGTAAAATTGAAATGTATACTACTTTTATGTCAAAGCATTCTATTCACTGTGAAATCAACTTTTTTGTTTTTATGTGCACAGGTATGAAATAACTTTCAGACATCTCAGAATCATGTGGGAAGTTAACCTAAGGTGTTTCCATTAGGTTTGCAGTAAGTGCTTTGGAGTAAAATTGAAATGTATAGTATTTGTATTGTCTAAGCATTGCATGCACTGAGATAACAACTTTTTTGTGTTGATGTCTACAGCCATGAAACAACTTTCAAACTACTCACAATCATGTGGAAAGTTAACCTAAGGTGTTTCCATTAGGTTTGCAGTAAGTGCTTTGGAGTAAAATTGAAATGTATACTATTTGTATTGCAAAGCTTTGTAAGCACTGAGAAAAGAACTTTTTTGTCTTGATGTATATAGGCATGAAACAACTTTCAAACTGCTCATAATCATGTGGGAAGTTAACCAAAGGTGTTTCCATTAGGTTTGCAGTAGGTGCTTTGGTGTGAAATTGAAATGTATACTATTTGTATTGTAAAAGCATTGCATGCACTGAGAAAACAACTTTTATGTGTTAAAGTGTACAGCCATGAAACAACTTTGAAACTACTCATTATCATGTGGGAACTTAACCTAAGGTGTTTCCATTAGTTTGCAGTAAGTACTTTGGTGTAAAATTCAGATGTGTACTACCTTAATGTCAGAGCATAGTAGTACTGAGAAAGTAACTTTTTTGTCTTGATGAACTGAGGCATGAAACAACTATAAACCTAGTCATACTCATCTGGTAAGTTAACCAAATGTATTTGCATTAGGTTTGCAGTCAAGACTTTTGAGTACAATTGAAATGTATACTACTTTTATGTCAAAGCATTCTATTCACTGTGAAATCAACTTTTTTGTCTTTATGTGCACAGTTATGAAACAACTTTCAGACATCTCAGAATCATGTGGGAAGTTAACCTAAAGTGTTTCCATTAGGTTTGCAGTAAGTGCTTTGGTGTAAAATTGAAATGCATACTATTTGTATTGTCTAAGCATTTCATGCACTGAGATAACAACTTTTTTGTGTTGATGTGTACAGCCATGAAACAACTTTCAAACTACTCATAATCATGTGGGAAGTTAACCTAAGGTGTTTCCATTAGGTTTGCAGTAAGTGCTTTGGAGTAAAATTGAAATGTATACTATTTGTATTGTCTAAGCATTGTATGCACTGAGATAACAACTTTTTTGTGTTGATGTGTACAGCCATGAAACAACTTTCAAACTACTCACAATCATGTGGAAAGTTAACCTAAGGTGTTTCCATTAGGTTTGCAGTAGGTGCTTTGGTGTAAAATTGAAATTTATACTATTTGTACTGTAAAATCATTGCATGCACTGAGAAAACAACTTTTTTATGTTAAAGTGTACAGCCATGAAACAACTTTGAAACTACTCATTATCATGTGGGAAGTTAACCTAAGGTGTTTCCATTAGTTTGCAGTAAGTACTTTGGTGTAAAATTCAGATGTGTACTACCTTAATGTCAGAGCATAGTAGTACTGAGAAAGTAACTTTTTTGTCTTGATGAACTGAGGCATGAAACAACTATAAACCTAGTCATACTCATCTGGTAAGTTAACCAAATGTGTTTGCATTAGGTTTGCAGTCAAGACTTTTGAGTACAATTGAAATTTATACTACTTTTATGTCAAAGCATTCTATTCACTGTGAAATCAACTTTTTTGTCTTTATGTGCACAGGTATGAAACAACTTTCAGACATCTCAGAATCATGTGGGAAGTTAACCTAAAGTGTTTCCATTAGGTTTGCAGTAAGTGCTTTGGTGTAAAATTGAAATGTATACTATTTGTATTGTCTAAGCATTGCATGCACTGAGATAACAACTTTTTTGTGTTGATGTCTACAGCCATGAAACAACTTTCAAACTACTCACAATCATGTGGAAAGTTAACCTAAGGTGTTTCCATTAGGTTTGCAGTAGGTGCTTTGGTGTAAAATTGAAATGTATACTATTTGTATTGTCTAAGCATTGCATGCACTCAGATAACAACTTTTTTGTTTTGATGTGTACAGCCATGAAACAACTTTCAAACTACTCATAATCATGTGGAAAGTTAACCTAAAGTGTTTCCATTAGGTTTGCAGTAAGTGTTTTGGTGTAAAATTGAAAAGTATACTATTTGTATTGTCTAAGCATTGCATGCACTCAGATAACAACTTTTTTGTGTTGATGTGTACAGCCATGAAACAACTTTCAAACTACTCATAATCATGTGGGAAGTTAACCTAAGGTGTTTCCATTAAGTTTGCAGTAAGTTCTTTGGTGTAAAATTGAAATGTATACTACTTTTATGTCAAAGCATTCTATTCACTGTGAAATCAACTTTTTTGTCTTTATGTGCACAGGTATGAAACAACTTTCAGACATCTCAGAATCATGTGGGAAGTTAATCTAAGTTGTTTCCATTAGGTTTGCAGTAAGTGCTTTGGTGTAAAATTGAAATGTATACTATTTGTATTGTCTAAGCATTGCATGCACTTAGATAACAACTTTTTTGTGTTGATGTGTACAGCCATGAAACAACTTTCAAACTACTCATAATCATGTGGAAAGTTAACCTAAAGAGTTTCCATTAGGGTTGCAGTAAGTGCTTTTGTGTAAAATTGAAATGTATACTATTTGTATTGTCTAAGCATTGCATGCACTGAGATAACAACTTTTTTGTGTTGATGTGTACAGCCATGAAACAACTTTCAAACTACTCATAATCATGTGAGAAGTTAACCTAAGGTGTTTCCATTAGGTTTGCAGTAAGTACTTTGGTGTAAAATTGAAATGTATACTGCTTTTATGTCAAAGCATTCTATTCACTATGAAATCAACTTTTTTGTCTTTATGTGCACAGGTATGAAACAACTTTCAGACATCTCAGAATCATGTGGGAAGTTAATCTAAGTTGTTTCCATTAGGTTTGCAGTAAGTGCTTTGGTGTAAAATTGAAATGTATACTATTTGTATTGTCTAAGCATTGCATGCACTTAGATAACAACTTTTTTGTGTTGATGTGTACAGCCATGAAACAACTTTCAAACTACTCATAATCATGTGGAAAGTTAACCTAAAGTGTTTCCATTAGGGTTGCAGTAAGTGCTTTGGTGTAAAATTGAAATGTATACTATTTGTATTGTCTAAGCATTGCATGCACTGAGATAACAACTTTTTTGTGTTGATGTGTACAGCCATGAAACAACTTTCAAACTACTCATAATCATGTGGGAAGTTAACCTAAGGTGTTTCCATTAGGTTTGCAGTAAGTACTTTGGTGTAAAATTGAAATGTATACTACTTTTATGTCAAAGCATTCTATTCACTGTGAAATCAACTTTTTTGTCTTTATGTGCACAGGTATGAAACAACTTTCAGACATATCAGAATCATTTGGGAAGTTAACCTAAAGTGTTTCTATTAGGTTTGCAGTAAGTGCTTTGGTGTAAAATTGAAATGTATACTATTTGTATTGTCTAAGCATTGCATGCACTGAGATAACAACTTTTTTGTGTTGATGTGTACAGCCATGACACAACTTTCAAACTACTCATAATCATGTGGGAAGTTAACCTAAGGTGTTTCCATTAGGTTTGCAGTAGGTGCTTTGGTGTAAAATTGAAATGTATACTATTTGTATTGTAAAAGCATTGCATGCACTGAGAAAACAACTTTTTTGTGTTAAAGTGTACAGCCATGAAACAACTTTGAAACTACTCATTATCATGTGGGAAGTTAACCTAAGGTGTTTCCATTAGTTTGCAGTAAGTACTTTGGTGTAAAATTCAGATGTGTACTACCTTAATGTCAGAGCATAGTAGGACTGAGAAAGTAACTTTTTTTTCTTGATGAACTGAGGCATGAAACAACTTTAAACCTAGTCATACTCATCTGGTAAGTTAACCAAATGTGTTTGCATTAGGTTTGCAGTCAAGACTTTTGAGTACAATTGAAATGTATACTACTTTTATGTCAAAGCATTCTATTCACTGTGAAATCAACTTTTTTGTCTTTATGTGCACAGGTATGAAACAACTTTCAGACATCTCAGAATCATGTGGGAAGTTAACCTAAAGTGTTTCCATTAGGTTTGCAGTAAGTGATTTGGTGTAAAATTGAAATGCATACTATTTGTATTGTCTAAGCATTGCATGCACTGAGATAACAACTTTTTTGTGTTGATGTGTACAGCCATGAAACAACTTTCAAACTACTCATAATCATGTGGGAAGTTAACCTAAGGTGTTTCCATTAGGTTTGCAGTAAGTACTTTGGTGTAAAATTGAAATGTACACTACTTTTATGTCAAAGCATTCTATTCACTGTGAAATCAACTTTTTTGTCTTTATGTGCACAGGTATGAAACAACTTTCAGACATCTCAGAATCATGTGGGAAGTTAACCTAAAGTGTTTCCATTAGGTTTTCAGTAAGTGCTTTGGTGTAAAATTGAAATGTATACTATTTGTATTGTCTAAGCATTTCATGCACTGAGAAAACAACTTTTTTGTGTTGATGTGTACAGCCATGAAACAACTTTCAAACTACTCATAATCATGTGGGAAGTTAACCTAAGGTGTTTCCATTAAGTTTGCAGTAAGTTCTTTGGTGTAAAATTGAAATGTATACTACTTTTATGTCAAAGCATTCTATTCACTGTGAAATCAACTTTTTTGTCTTTATGTGCACAGGTATGAAACAACTTTCAGACATCTCAGAATCATGTGGGAAGTTAATCTAAGTTGTTTCCATTAGGTTTGCAGTAAGTGCTTTGGTGTAAAATTGAAATGTATACTATTTGTATTGTCTAAGCATTGCATGCACTTAGATAACAACTTTTTTGTGTTGATGTGTACAGCCATGAAACAACTTTCAAACTACTCATAATCATGTGGAAAGTTAACCTAAAGAGTTTCCATTAGGGTTGCAGTAAGTGCTTTTGTGTAAAATTGAAATGTATACTATTTGTATTGTCTAAGCATTGCATGCACTGAGATAACAACTTTTTTGTGTTGATGTGTACAGCCATGAAACAACTTTCAAACTACTCATAATCATGTGAGAAGTTAACCTAAGGTGTTTCCATTAGGTTTGCAGTAAGTACTTTGGTGTAAAATTGAAATGTATACTACTTTTATGTCAAAGCATTCTATTCACTGTGAAATCAACTTTTTTGTTTTTATGTGCACAGGTATGAAATAACTTTCAGACATCTCAGAATCATGTGGGAAGTTAACCTAAGGTGTTTCCATTAGGTTTGCAGTAAGTGCTTTGGAGTAAAATTGAAATGTATAGTATTTGTATTGTCTAAGCATTGCATGCACTGAGATAACAACTTTTTTGTGTTGATGTCTACAGCCATGAAACAACTTTCAAACTACTCACAATCATGTGGAAAGTTAACCTAAGGTGTTTCCATTAGTTTTGCAGTAGGTGCTTTGGTGTGAAATTGAAATGTATACTATTTGTATTGTAAAAGCATTGCATGCACTGAGAAAACAACTTTTATGTGTTAAAGTGTACAGCCATGAAACAACTTTGAAACTACTCATTATCATGTGGGAACTTAACCTAAGGTGTTTCCATTAGTTTGCAGTAAGTACTTTGGTGTAAAATTGAGATGTGTACTACCTTAATGTCAGAGCATAGTAGTACTGAGAAAGTAACTTTTTTGTCTTGATGAACTGAGGCATGAAACAACTATAAACCTAGTCATACTCATCTGGTAAGTTAACCAAATGTGTTTGCATTAGGTTTGCAGTCAAGACTTTTGAGTACAATTGAAATTTATACTACTTTTATGTCAAAGCATTCTATTCACTGTGAAATCAACTTTTTTGTCTTTATGTGCACAGGTATGAAACAACTTTCAGACATCTCAGAATCATGTGGGAAGTTAACCTAAAGTGTTTCCATTAGGTTTGCAGTAAGTGCTTTGGTGTAAAATTGAAATGTATACTATTTGTATTGTCTAAGCATTGCATGCACTGAGATAACAACTTTTTTGTGTTGATGTCTACAGCCATGAAACAACTTTCAAACTACTCACAATCATGTGGAAAGTTAACCTAAGGTGTTTCCATTAGGTTTGCAGTAGGTGCTTTGGTGTAAAATTGAAATGTATACTATTTGTATTGTCTAAGCATTGCATGCACTCAGATAACAACTTTTTTGTTTTGATGTGTACAGCCATGAAACAACTTTCAAACTACTCATAATCATGTGGAAAGTTAACCTAAAGTGTTTCCATTAGGTTTGCAGTAAGTGTTTTGGTGTAAAATTGAAAAGTATACTATTTGTATTGTCTAAGCATTGCATGCACTCAGATAACAACTTTTTTGTGTTGATGTGTAAAGCCATGAAACAACTTTCAAACTACTCATAATCATGTGGGAAGTTAACCTAAGGTGTTTCCATTAAGTTTGCAGTAAGTTCTTTGGTGTAAAATTGAAATGTATACTACTTTTATGTCAAAGCATTCTATTCACTGTGAAATCAACTTTTTTGTCTTTATGTGCACAGGTATGAAACAACTTTCAGACATCTCAGAATCATGTGGGAAGTTAATCTAAGTTGTTTCCATTAGGTTTGCAGTAAGTGCTTTGGTGTAAAATTGAAATGTATACTATTTGTATTGTCTAAGCATTGCATGCACTTAGATAACAACTTTTTTGTGTTGATGTGTACAGCCATGAAACAACTTTCAAACTACTCATAATCATGTGGAAAGTTAACCTAAAGAGTTTCCATTAGGGTTGCAGTAAGTGCTTTTGTGTAAAATTGAAATGTATACTATTTGTATTGTCTAAGCATTGCATGCACTGAGATAACAACTTTTTTGTGTTGATGTGTACAGCCATGAAACAACTTTCAAACTACTCATAATCATGTGAGAAGTTAACCTAAGGTGTTTCCATTAGGTTTGCAGTAAGTACTTTGGTGTAAAATTGAAATGTATACTACTTTTATGTCAAAGCATTCCATTCACTGTGAAATCAACTTTTTTGTTTTTATGTGCACAGGTATGAAATAACTTTCAGACATCTCAGAATCATGTGGGAAGTTAACCTAAGGTGTTTCCATTAGGTTTGCAGTAAGTGCTTTGGAGTAAAATTGAAATGTATAGTATTTGTATTGTCTAAGCATTGCATGCACTGAGATAACAACTTTTTTGTGTTGATGTCTACAGCCATGAAACAACTTTCAAACTACTCACAATCATGTGGAAAGTTAACCTAAGGTGTTTCCATTAGTTTTGCAGTAGGTGCTTTGGTGTGAAATTGAAATGTATACTATTTGTATTGTAAAAGCATTGCATGCACTGAGAAAACAACTTTTATGTGTTAAAGTGTACAGCCATGAAACAACTTTGAAACTACTCATTATCATGTGGGAACTTAACCTAAGGTGTTTCCATTAGTTTGCAGTAAGTACTTTGGTGTAAAATTCAGATGTGTACTACCTTAATGTCAGAGCATAGTAGTACTGAGAAAGTAACTTTTTTGTCTTGATGAACTGAGGCATGAAACAACTATAAACCTAGTCATACTCATCTGGTAAGTTAACCAAATGTATTTGCATTAGGTTTGCAGTCAAGACTTTTGAGTACAATTGAAATGTATACTACTTTTATGTCAAAGCATTCTATTCACTGTGAAATCAACTTTTTTGTCTTTATGTGCACAGTTATGAAACAACTTTCAGACATCTCAGAATCATGTGGGAAGTTAACCTAAAGTGTTTCCATTAGGTTTGCAGTAAGTGCTTTGGTGTAAAATTAAAATGTATACTATTTGTATTGTCTAAGCATTGCATGCACTCAGATAACAACTTTTTTGTTTTGATGTGTACAGCCATGAAACAACTTTCAAACTACTCATAATCATGTGGAAAGTTAACCTAAAGTGTTTCCATTAGGTTTGCAGTAAGTGTTTTGGTGTAAAATTGAAAAGTATACTATTTGTATTGTCTAAGCATTGCATGCACTCAGATAACAACTTTTTTGTGTTGATGTGTACAGCCATGAAACAACTTTCAAACTACTCATAATCATGTGGGAAGTTAACCTAAGGTGTTTCCATTAAGTTTGCAGTAAGTTCTTTGGTGTAAAATTGAAATGTATACTACTTTTATGTCAAAGCATTCTATTCACTGTGAAATCAACTTTTTTGTCTTTATGTGCACAGGTATGAAACAACTTTCAGACATCTCAGAATCATGTGGGAAGTTAATCTAAGTTGTTTCCATTAGGTTTGCAGTAAGTGCTTTGGTGTAAAATTGAAATGTATACTATTTGTATTGTCTAAGCATTGCATGCACTTAGATAACAACTTTTTTGTGTTGATGTGTACAGCCATGAAACAACTTTCAAACTACTCATAATCATGTGGAAAG
Source organism: Mobula birostris (assembly GCF_030028105.1). Lineage (NCBI taxonomy): Eukaryota > Metazoa > Chordata > Chondrichthyes > Myliobatiformes > Myliobatidae > Mobula > Mobula birostris. Next base: position 16,138 of record NW_027277604.1, read on the forward strand.
TTAACCTAAAGAGTTTCCATTAGGGTTGCAGTAAGTGCTTTTGTGCAAAATTGAAATGTATACTATTTGTATTGTCTAAGCATTGCATGCACTGAGATAACAACTTTTTTGTGTTGATGTGTACAGCCATGAAACAACTTTCAAACTACTCATAATCATGTGGGAAGTTAACCTAAGGTGTTTCCATTAGGTTTGCAGTAAGTACTTTGGTGTAAAATTGAAATGTATACTACTTTTATGTCAAAGCATTCTATTCACTGTGAAATCAACTTTTTTGTTTTTATGTGCACAGGTATGAAATAACTTTCAGACATCTCAGAATCATGTGGGAAGTTAACCTAAGGTGTTTCCATTAGGTTTGCAGTAAGTGCTTTGGAGTAAAATTGAAATGTATAGTATTTGTATTGTCTAAGCATTGCATGCACTGAGATAACAACTTTTTTGTGTTGATGTCTACAGCCATGAAACAACTTTCAAACTACTCACAATCATGTGGAAAGTTAACCTAAGGTGTTTCCATTAGGTTTGCAGTAAGTGCTTTGGAGTAAAATTGAAATGTATACTATTTGTATTGCAAAGCTTTGTAAGCACTGAGAAAAGAACTTTTTTGTCTTGATGTATATAGGCATGAAACAACTTTCAAACTGCTCATAATCATGTGGGAAGTTAACCAAAGGTGTTTCCATTAGGTTTGCAGTAGGTGCTTTGGTGTGAAATTGAAATGTATACTATTTGTATTGTAAAAGCATTGCATGCACTGAGAAAACAACTTTTATGTGTTAAAGTGTACAGCCATGAAACAACTTTGAAACTACTCATTATCATGTGGGAACTTAACCTAAGGTGTTTCCATTAGTTTGCAGTAAGTACTTTGGTGTAAAATTCAGATGTGTACTACCTTAATGTCAGAGCATAGTAGTACTGAGAAAGTAACTTTTTTGTCTTGATGAACTGAGGCATGAAACAACTATAAACCTAGTCATACTCATCTGGTAAGTTAACCAAATGTATTTGCATTAGGTTTGCAGTCAAAACTTTTGAGTACAATTGAAATGTATACTACTTTTATGTCAAAGCATTCTATTCACTGTGAAATCAACTTTTTTGTCTTTATGTGCACAGTTATGAAACAACTTTCAGACATCTCAGAATCATGTGGGAAGTTAACCTAAAGTGTTTCCATTAGGTTTGCAGTAAGTGCTTTGGTGTAAAATTGAAATGCATACTATTTGTATTGTCTAAGCATTGCATGCACTGAGATAACAACTTTTTTGTGTTGATGTCTACAGCCATGAAACAACTTTCAAACTACTCACAATCATGTGGAAAGTTAACCTAAGGTGTTTCCATTAGGTTTGCAGTAGGTGCTTTGGTGTAAAATTGAAATGTATACTATTTGTATTGTCTAAGCATTGCATGCACTCAGATAACAACTTTTTTGTGTTGATGTGTACAGCCATGAAACAACTTTCAAACTACTCATAATCATGTGGAAAGTTAACCTAAAGTGTTTCCATTAGGTTTGCAGTAAGTGCTTTGGTGTAAAATTGAAATGTATACTATTTGTATTGTCTAAGCATTGCATGCACTCAGATAACAACTTTTTTGTGTTGATGTGTACAGCCATGAAACAACTTTCAAACTACTCATAATCATGTGGGAAGTTAACCTAAGGTGTTTCCATTAGGTTTGCAGTAAGTACTTTGGTGTAAAATTCAAATGTATACTACTTTTATGTCGAAGCATTCTATTCACTGTGAAATCAACTTTTTTGTCTTTATGTGCACAGGTATGAAACAACTTTCAGACATCTCAGAATCATGTGGGAAGTTAATCTAAGTTGTTTCCATTAGGTTTGCAGTAAGTGCTTTGGTGTAAAATTGAAATGTATACTATTTGTATTGTCTAAGCATTGCATGCACTGAGATAACAACTTTTTTGTGTTGATGTGTACAGCCATGACACAGCTTTCAAACTACTCATAATCATGTGGGAAGTTAACCTAAGGTGTTTCCATTAGGTTTGCAGTAAGTGCTTTGGAGTAAAATTGAAATGTATAGTATTTGTATTGTCTAAGCATTGCATGCACTGAGATAACAACTTTTTTGTGTTGATGTCTACAGCCATGAAACAACTTTCAAACTACTCACAATCATGTGGAAAGTTAACCTAAGGTGTTTCCATTAGGTTTGCAGTAGGTGCTTTGGTGTGAAATTGAAATGTATACTATTTGTATTGTAAAAGCATTGCATGCACTGAGAAAACAACTTTTATGTGTTAAAGTGTACAGCCATGAAACAACTTTGAAACTACTCATTATCATGTGGGAACTTAACCTAAGGTGTTTCCATTAGTTTGCAGTAAGTACTTTGGTGTAAAATTCAGATGTGTACTACCTTAATGTCAGAGCATAGTAGTACTGAGAAAGTAACTTTTTTGTCTTGATGAACTGAGGCATGAAACAACTATAAACCTAGTCATACTCATCTGGTAAGTTAACCAAATGTATTTGCATTAGGTTTGCAGTCAAGACTTTTGAGTACAATTGAAATGTATACTACTTTTATGTCAAAGCATTCTATTCACTGTGAAATCAACTTTTTTGTCTTTATGTGCACAGTTATGAAACAACTTTCAGACATCTCAGAATCATGTGGGAAGTTAACCTAAAGTGTTTCCATTAGGTTTGCAGTAAGTGCTTTGGTGTAAAATTGAAATGCATACTATTTGTATTGTCTAAGCATTGCATGCACTGAGATAACAACTTTTTTGTGTTGATGTCTACAGCCATGAAACAACTTTCAAACTACTCACAATCATGTGGAAAGTTAACCTAAGGTGTTTCCATTAGGTTTGCAGTAGGTGCTTTGGTGTAAAATTGAAATGTATACTATTTGTATTGTCTAAGCATTGCATGCACTCAGATAACAACTTTTTTGTGTTGATGTGTACAGCCATGAAACAACTTTCAAACTACTCATAATCATGTGGAAAGTTAACCTAAAGTGTTTCCATTAGGTTTGCAGTAAGTGTTTTGGTGTAAAATTGAAAAGTATACTATTTGTATTGTCTAAGCATTGCATGCACTCAGATAACAACTTTTTTCTGTTGATGTGTACAGCCATGAAACAACTTTCAAACTACTCATAATCATGTGGGAAGTTAACCTAAGGTGTTTCCATTAAGTTTGCAGTAAGTTCTTTGGTGTAAAATTGAAATGTATACTACTTTTATGTCAAAGCATTCTATTCACTGTGAAATCAACTTTTTTGTCTTTATGTGCACAGGTATGAAACAACTTTCAGACATCTCAGAATCATGTGGGAAGTTAATCTAAGTTGTTTCCATTAGGTTTGCAGTAAGTGCTTTGGTGTAAAATTGAAATGTATACTATTTGTATTGTCTAAGCATTGCATGCACTTAGATAACAACTTTTTTGTGTTGATGTGTACAGCCATGAAACAACTTTCAAACTACTCATAATCATGTGGAAAGTTAACCTAAAGAGTTTCCATTAGGGTTGCAGTAAGTGCTTTTGTGTAAAATTGAAATGTATACTATTTGTATTGTCTAAGCATTGCATGCACTGAGATAACAACTTTTTTGTGTTGATGTGTACAGCCATGAAACAACTTTCAAACTACTCATAATCATGTGGGAAGTTAACCTAAGGTGTTTCCATTAGGTTTGCAGTAAGTACTTTGGTGTAAAATTGAAATGTATACTACTTTTATGTCAAAGCATTCTATTCACTGTGAAATCAACTTTTTTGTTTTTATGTGCACAGGTATGAAATAACTTTCAGACATCTCAGAATCATGTGGGAAGTTAACCTAAGGTGTTTCCATTAGGTTTGCAGTAAGTGCTTTGGAGTAAAATTGAAATGTATAGTATTTGTATTGTCTAAGCATTGCATGCACTGAGATAACAACTTTTTTGTGTTGATGTCTACAGCCATGAAACAACTTTCAAACTACTCACAATCATGTGGAAAGTTAACCTAAGGTGTTTCCATTAGGTTTGCAGTAGGTGCTTTGGTGTGAAATTGAAATGTATACTATTTGTATTGTAAAAGCATTGCATGCACTGAGAAAACAACTTTTATGTGTTAAAGTGTACAGCCATGAAACAACTTTGAAACTACTCATTATCATGTGGGAACTTAACCTAAGGTGTTTCCATTAGTTTGCAGTAAGTACTTTGGTGTAAAATTCAGATGTGTACTACCTTAATGTCAGAGCATAGTAGTACTGAGAAAGTAACTTTTTTGTCTTGATGAACTGAGGCATGAAACAACTATAAACCTAGTCATACTCATCTGGTAAGTTAACCAAATGTATTTGCATTAGGTTTGCAGTCAAGACTTTTGAGTACAATTGAAATGTATACTACTTTTATGTCAAAGCATTCTATTCACTGTGAAATCAACTTTTTTGTCTTTATGTGCACAGTTATGAAACAACTTTCAGACATCTCAGAATCATGTGGGAAGTTAACCTAAAGTGTTTCCATTAGGTTTGCAGTAAGTGATTTGGTGTAAAATTGAAATGCATACTATTTGTATTGTCTAAGCATTGCATGCACTCAGATAACAACTTTTTTGTGTTGATGTGTACAGCCATGAAACAACATTCAAACTACTCATAATCATGTGGAAAGTTAACCTAAAGTGTTTCCATTAGGTTTGCAGTAAGTGCTTTGGTGTAAAATTGAAATGTATACTATTTGTATTGTCTAAGCATTGCATGCACTCAGATAACAACTTTTTTGTGTTGATGTCTACAGCCATGAAACAACTTTCAAACTACTCACAATCATGTGGAAAGTTAACCTAAGGTGTTTCCATTAGGTTTGCAGTAGGTGTTTTGGTGTAAAATTGAAATGTATACTATTTGTATTGTAAAAGCATTGCATGCACTGAGAAAACAACTTTTTTGTGTTAAAGTGTACAGCCATGAAACAACTTTGAAACTACTCATTATCATGTGGGAAGTTAACCTAAGGTGTTTGCATTAGTTTGCAGTAAGTGCTTTGGTGTAAAATTGAAATGTATACTATTTGTATTGTCTAAGCATTGCATGCACTCAGATAACAACTTTTTTGTGTTGATGTGTACAGCCATGAAACAACTTTCAAACTACTCATAATCATGTGGGAAGTTGACCTAAGGTGTTTCCATTAGGTTTGCAGTAAGTACTTTGGTGTAAAATTGAAATGTATACTGCTTTTATGTCAAAGCATTCTATTCACTATGAAATCAACTTTTTTGTCTTTATGTGCACAGGTATGAAACAACTTTCAGACATCTCAGAATCATGTGGGAAGTTAATCTAAGTTGTTTCCATTAGGTTTGCAGTAAGTGCTTTGGTGTAAAATTGAAATGTATACTATTTGTATTGTCTAAGCATTGCATGCACTTAGATAACAACTTTTTTGTGTTGATGTGTACAGCCATGAAACAACTTTCAAACTACTCATAATCATGTGGAAAGTTAACCTAAAGTGTTTCCATTAGGGTTGCAGTAAGTGCTTTGGTGTAAAATTGAAATGTATACTATTTGTATTGTCTAAGCATTGCATGCACTGAGATAACAACTTTTTTGTGTTGATGTGTACAGCCATGAAACAACTTTCAAACTACTCATAATCATGTGGGAAGTTAACCTAAGGTGTTTCCATTAGGTTTGCAGTAAGTACTTTGGTGTAAAATTGAAATGTATACTACTTTTATGTCAAAGCATTCTATTCACTGTGAAATCAACTTTTTTGTCTTTATGTGCACAGGTATGAAACAACTTTCAGACATATCAGAATCATTTGGGAAGTTAACCTAAAGTGTTTCCATTAGGTTTGCAGTAAGTGCTTTGGTGTAAAATTGAAATGTATACTATTTGTATTGTCTAAGCATTGCATGCACTGAGATAACAACTTTTTTGTGTTGATGTGTACAGCCATGACACAACTTTCAAACTACTCATAATCATGTGGGAAGTTAACCTAAGGTGTTTCCATTAGGTTTGCAGTAGGTGCTTTGGTGTAAAATTGAAATGTATACTATTTGTATTGTAAAAGCATTGCATGCACTGAGAAAACAACTTTTTTGTGTTAAAGTGTACAGCCATGAAACAACTTTGAAACTACTCATTATCATGTGGGAAGTTAACCTAAGGTGTTTCCATTAGTTTGCAGTAAGTACTTTGGTGTAAAATTCAGATGTGTACTACCTTAATGTCAGAGCATAGTAGTACTGAGAAAGTAACTTTTTTTTCTTGATGAACTGAGGCATGAAACAACTTTAAACCTAGTCATACTCATCTGGTAAGTTAACCAAATGTGTTTGCATTAGGTTTGCAGTCAAGACTTTTGAGTACAATTGAAATGTATACTACTTTTATGTCAAAGCATTCTATTCACTGTGAAATCAACTTTTTTGTCTTTATGTGCACAGTTATGAAACAACTTTCAGACATCTCAGAATCATGTGGGAAGTTAACCTAAAGTGTTTCCATTAGGTTTGCAGTAAGTGATTTGGTGTAAAATTGAAATGCATACTATTTGTATTGTCTAAGCATTGCATGCACTCAGATAACAACTTTTTTGTGTTGATGTGTACAGCCATGAAACAACATTCAAACTACTCATAATCATGTGGAAAGTTAACCTAAAGTGTTTCCATTAGGTTTGCAGTAAGTGCTTTGGTGTAAAATTGAAATATATACTATTTGTATTGTCTAAGCATTGCATGCACTCAGATAACAACTTTTTTGTGTTGATGTCTACAGCCATGAAACAACTTTCAAACTACTCACAATCATGTGGAAAGTTAACCTAAGGTGTTTCCATTAGGTTTGCAGTAGGTGCTTTGGTGTAAAATTGAAATGTATACTATTTGTATTGTAAAAGCATTGCATGCACTGAGAAAACAACTTTTTTGTGTTAAAGTGTACAGCCATGAAACAACTTTGAAACTACTCATTATCATGTGGGAAGTTAACCTAAGGTGTTTGCATTAGTTTGCAGTAAGTGCTTTGGTGTAAAATTGAAATGTATACTATTTGTATTGTCTAAGCATTGCATGCACTCAGATAACAACTTTTTTGTGTTGATGTGTACAGCCATGAAACAACTTTCAAACTACTCATAATCATGTGGGAAGTTGACCTAAGGTGTTTCCATTAGGTTTGCAGTAAGTACTTTGGTGTAAAATTGAAATGTATACTGCTTTTATGTCAAAGCATTCTATTCACTATGAAATCAACTTTTTTGTCTTTATGTGCACAGGTATGAAACAACTTTCAGACATCTCAGAATCATGTGGGAAGTTAATCTAAGTTGTTTCCATTAGGTTTGCAGTAAGTGCTTTGGTGTAAAATTGAAATGTATACTATTTGTATTGTCTAAGCATTGCATGCACTTAGATAACAACTTTTTTGTGTTGATGTGTACAGCCATGAAACAACTTTCAAACTACTCATAATCATGTGGAAAGTTAACCTAAAGTGTTTCCATTAGGGTTGCAGTAAGTGCTTTGGTGTAAAATTGAAATGTATACTATTTGTATTGTCTAAGCATTGCATGCACTGAGATAACAACTTTTTTGTGTTGATGTGTACAGCCATGAAACAACTTTCAAACTACTCATAATCATGTGGGAAGTTAACCTAAGGTGTTTCCATTAGGTTTGCAGTAAGTACTTTGGTGTAAAATTGAAATGTATACTACTTTTATGTCAAAGCATTCTATTCACTGTGAAATCAACTTTTTTGTCTTTATGTGCACAGGTATGAAACAACTTTCAGACATCTCAGAATCATGTGGGAAGTTAACCTAAAGTGTTTCCATTAGGTTTGCAGTAAGTGCTTTGGTGTAAAATTGAAATGCATACTATTTGTATTGTCTAAGCATTGCATGCACTGAGATAACAACTTTTTTGTGTTGATGTCTACAGCCATGAAACAACTTTCAAACTACTCACAATCATGTGGAAAGTTAACCTAAGGTGTTTCCATTAGGTTTGCAGTAGGTGCTTTGGTGTAAAATTGAAATGTATACTATTTGTATTGTCTAAGCATTGCATGCACTCAGATAACAACTTTTTTGTGTTGATGTGTACAGCCATGAAACAACTTTCAAACTACTCATAATCATGTGGAAAGTTAACCTAAAGTGTTTCCATTAGGTTTGCAGTAAGTGTTTTGGTGTAAAATTGAAAAGTATACTATTTGTATTGTCTAAGCATTGCATGCACTCAGATAACAACTTTTTTCTGTTGATGTGTACAGCCATGAAACAACTTTCAAACTACTCATAATCATGTGGGAAGTTAACCTAAGGTGTTTCCATTAAGTTTGCAGTAAGTTCTTTGGTGTAAAATTGAAATGTATACTACTTTTATGTCAAAGCATTCTATTCACTGTGAAATCAACTTTTTTGTCTTTATGTGCACAGGTATGAAACAACTTTCAGACATCTCAGAATCATGTGGGAAGTTAATCTAAGTTGTTTCCATTAGGTTTGCAGTAAGTGCTTTGGTGTAAAATTGAAATGTATACTATTTGTATTGTCTAAGCATTGCATGCACTTAGATAACAACTTTTTTGTGTTGATGTGTACAGCCATGAAACAACTTTCAAACTACTCATAATCATGTGGAAAGTTAACCTAAAGAGTTTCCATTAGGGTTGCAGTAAGTGCTTTTGTGTAAAATTGAAATGTATACTATTTGTATTGTCTAAGCATTGCATGCACTGAGATAACAACTTTTTTGTGTTGATGTGTACAGCCATGAAACAACTTTCAAACTACTCATAATCATGTGGGAAGTTAACCTAAGGTGTTTCCATTAGGTTTGCAGTAAGTACTTTGGTGTAAAATTGAAATGTATACTACTTTTATGTCAAAGCATTCTATTCACTGTGAAATCAACTTTTTTGTTTTTATGTGCACAGGTATGAAATAACTTTCAGACATCTCAGAATCATGTGGGAAGTTAACCTAAGGTGTTTCCATTAGGTTTGCAGTAAGTGCTTTGGAGTAAAATTGAAATGTATAGTATTTTGTATTGTCTAAGCATTGCATGCACTGAGATAACAACTTTTTTGTGTTGATGTCTACAGCCATGAAACAACTTTCAAACTACTCACAATCATGTGGAAAGTTAACCTAAGGTGTTTCCATTAGGTTTGCAGTAGGTGCTTTGGTGTGAAATTGAAATGTATACTATTTGTATTGTAAAAGCATTGCATGCACTGAGAAAACAACTTTTATGTGTTAAAGTGTACAGCCATGAAACAACTTTGAAACTACTCATTATCATGTGGGAACTTAACCTAAGGTGTTTCCATTAGTTTGCAGTAAGTACTTTGGTGTAAAATTCAGATGTGTACTACCTTAATGTCAGAGCATAGTAGTACTGAGAAAGTAACTTTTTTGTCTTGATGAACTGAGGCATGAAACAACTATAAACCTAGTCATACTCATCTGGTAAGTTAACCAAATGTATTTGCATTAGGTTTGCAGTCAAGACTTTTTGAGTACAATTGAAATGTATACTACTTTTATGTCAAAGCATTCTATTCACTGTGAAATCAACTTTTTTGTCTTTATGTGCACAGTTATGAAACAACTTTCAGACATCTCAGAATCATGTGGGAAGTTAACCTAAAGTGTTTCCATTAGGTTTGCAGTAAGTGATTTGGTGTAAAATTGAAATGCATACTATTTGTATTGTCTAAGCATTGCATGCACTCAGATAACAACTTTTTTGTGTTGATGTGTACAGCCATGAAACAACATTCAAACTACTCATAATCATGTGGAAAGTTAACCTAAAGTGTTTCCATTAGGTTTGCAGTAAGTGCTTTGGTGTAAAATTGAAATGTATACTATTTGTATTGTCTAAGCATTGCATGCACTCAGATAACAACTTTTTTTGTGTTGATGTCTACAGCCATGAAACAACTTTCAAACTACTCACAATCATGTGGAAAGTTAACCTAAGGTGTTTCCATTAGGTTTGCAGTAGGTGTTTTGGTGTAAAATTGAAATGTATACTATTTGTATTGTAAAAGCATTGCATGCACTGAGAAAACAACTTTTTTGTGTTAAAGTGTACAGCCATGAAACAACTTTGAAACTACTCATTATCATGTGGGAAGTTAACCTAAGGTGTTTGCATTAGTTTGCAGTAAGTGCTTTGGTGTAAAATTGAAATGTATACTATTTGTATTGTCTAAGCATTGCATGCACTCAGATAACAACTTTTTTGTGTTGATGTGTACAGCCATGAAACAACTTTCAAACTACTCATAATCATGTGGGAAGTTGACCTAAGGTGTTTCCATTAGGTTTGCAGTAAGTAATTTT